>NW_010520539.1:0-10714 GCF_000687285.1 Phaethon lepturus
GGGGCAGAGCAAGGGCGGCCAGGGAGCCTCCGCACCGCCCTTCCCGGCACGCCCGCTCCCAGGCAGCGCAGATGGGATGCGGCAGGAGAGACCCAGGCCGAGGATGGAGCTGTCTCCCAGCCTCACACCGAGACCGGGCACGGCTTCCTCGTGCCCTGGCAAGGGTGGGAGCAGCGGCACCGTCTGCAGCATGGCCGGGCCCGGCCCCCAGCCCACCACGGAGCGGCCATGCTGTCCTGGACGAGTCATATCCCTGCTTTTTGCCTCAGTCCCTTGTTTGTAAAAAGGACACAAATACTTCACAAGGGTGTTGTGAAACCTGATTAATTAATACCTGCAATGCACTTTGATGTCCTTGCATGAAAAGTCCTATATAACTACAAAGCATTTTTAATGTTATAAAGCAAGAAATTCTTGCTGTCTTGCCTTGGCAAAGAGGCTGATTAGATGTTATCAGTTTTTCTGTTTACACGTACAGAAACTGCTGCAGTATGGTCTGGATCCTGTTTTGTTTTTAAAGAGTAACATAGTAAAATGGTGGAAGAGTTAATTCAATGGTCTGTTCCTTGTAACATCAGGGAGCAGCCAGAAATGACTTTATATTTACTGTCAATGAAATAAGCTAAATAGTCCTTCAAGAAAAACAAAACAAAACAAACCCAAACCCCAAAACCAAACCAAACCAAACACCTGACATATCTGTGCATACTGGTGTGTCCCACTCACACCTGCAGTAACTATACCAAAAAGCCTTCTAGCCCGAGCTTGAGGAAAAAAACGGACTACAGGAGCACTTCATCCTGCGCCTGAATGGTTGCGTATGGCGTACATTTCATAGAAGTCAACTGGCTCCTAAATAAGAGCCTGTTTGGGCCAAACCTCGTTGACTGTTTTTGTCTAACCTGCCGTTAAGACTGTCCCCCTTGCAGTTTTACTACTTAAGTGGAAGACCCAACGTGGGGACTTGGGACTGAGGAGCCCCGATTCTGCCTTCATCGTGAAATGCACGGTGCTGTCACACCAGCAGACACGGTTGCAGAGCCCGTACTTCAATTTACACTCACTTGACAAATAATGTTAAAGCAGGAGGAAGCAGTGCTGTATGGCCCTTCCCTTAGAGGGCTCAACGATGTATGTGCACAGCGGAGGGATGAAGGTGCAGCTTTAAATGTTAAAATTCCCAACAGGCCTGTCCAGCACTGCATCTAAAGAAGCACTAATAAGTTAATGACAAAATACAAATGGGTTGACTCCTGTAATTTAGAAAACTGGAGCCAAAGGAGTCTTAATAATCCTGCTTTTCTTTCCCAATTAACACTGTTTACTTTCTGCACTTCCTTGACCTTGAAAAGCGATCCTGCACAATTCCACACACTTGCCTCCACCTTTAGCCTTTAACAGCACAAACCCAGCATGCAGACTGGGCATGGCTCAAGCGGCGTCACACTTGGTTAAAATTGGTTTATAAAACTAGACTAAAACTCCATATAAACATTTACTCCACATTTACAAGACATACTTTGCAGCCAGTCCTCCCAGGACAGGATAATTTCACTGCAGTCAGCAGTGTCGTTCCGGACTGACAGCGACACAGCGGCGCTGAGCCCCTGCTCCTTCCCTCTCCAGCTGCCAGCACCAACTTTTTCTCCCTTATTGAGATCTAAAACTGGCTATAAACTTGGACATTATCATTTTGCTAACACAAATAGGTAAATACACACACGATGGACATGGCAAAGGGCTTGGGCTCTTTGTACGCTGTCATTCCAGCAGCCGCCTCAAAGCTTGGGGATGCCCAGAGTTGCCTGGGAGCAATAAGCAGTTGCTCACAAGCACTTTTTCAGTCTTTTTTGTTTTGTTTTTAATGACAACTTCTCCCTGCGCTCATCTGGACAGCATTTGGAGAACAGGAGGATCCTGTGCATGGCGGTGCGGCGGGCAGCGCTGCGGCTGAACCGGGCACTCTCGGCCCGTCCTGCCTGGTGGGGTGGCAGAGGAAGGAGTCAAAGTCCAGCTCAGGTGCGAGCAGCTGGAGGCAGGAATACGCACAATGAGAGGAAACCGGGTACATCGCCTGTGCAAAACCAAATAAACACATTTGGTAGGGGGAAAAAAAAAAAAAGGGCCTCCAAAAACCAGCTTGGACAAAATCCTTTCCTTCCCCCAGCAACAGTGGGTTGCAGAGGCTGAAGTGTTTTCACACTGAAAGCATGGCAGCTTTTGGGAGCTTTCTCCACAGTCTACAAATAAACAAAACCCAGGGAGTGTTTTGCATTCAATAGTTAATCACAGTTGGCTGAGTGTTTATATTTTTCTTCACTGTAAAGGCATTCTTGGTCCGCCTCCCAAACAGCTTGTTTTGTCTGCAAGATTTAATCTTGAGTGGCAGGACTAGGCGCAAAGACAAACCTCAAAACAATTCTTATTTTTCTATAGCAAGATGTCAGGATGTAAAAGCTAACTTCTTTGCAAATGGGCCCCTCAGGTTGGCATGCACAGGGCTTCTTGCTACAATTTCCAGTCTGCCCTGATACGGTGGCCCATGAAGCAGCTCATTTCACTCGGTTTTAACTCTTTCCTGTTTATGAACTGCTCTTTAAATAGTCTAAACCACTCCAAACAACTAGAATTCAATGCACGTTGGACCAGTTTCCAGCCCTAGCTCCTCCCTGAAGAAGCATCTTGTTTGTATACAGGGAGCATTGGCTCCAGATGCTCAGCCTACTTTCAAATCCAAACATGGTTTTTCTTCACGGCAACATCAAGGTATCTTTCATAAAAACGAAGGGATGATGCAATATGTCTATAGTGCTTTAAGTACTCAAGCTACTCTGCTCAGAATTAGCTTAGGCAGTTAATTAAGAGCACCATGTTGTGTAGACAGGAGCCACGTTTTTGGAGCTGTCCTTACGAACGCGAGTGACTGAAAAAGTACTGAATGTACTTTTTGTACAAAAATGTCTTTGCGCTTCTAAGATCTGAAAAGGGTTAGAAACAGTGAACTTTTGAAATCTCACCACTTTTGCTCTTCATTTTGTTTCCATGTGCTATTGCCTCTGAACAATCTTTAAAGGCAGATAATATCAGGTTGTGCTTGTTTGTGCTTAGATCTGTTTCACAGGTTTTAAAAAAGTTAATAAAACCACATCCAAGTTACCTGAGAGGTATGTCTGTGGGTCATTTAGTCCAGCCTTTGGCTTGAAGCAGGACTACCACCAGCTGCTGGATCAGGACTGCCACGGCTTTGCCTACTCCCGTCCCGTAAATCTCCAGGGAGATGCCCCAACCTCCAGGGGCATCTCTTCCATTGCTGGACTGTGTCCTCTTGGTGGAAATGCTCTCTGCCCTGGGCTTGGTATCCTGGAGATTTGTGGTTTTGATGGTGTCGCTTCTGGAGGAAGAACTTTTGATAAAAGCCTTCCCTGTAAACATAATCCGACAGAGTCTGAAGGAAGGAGTCATGAAACTCCCCACAAATTCATTTCGGCAGCTTCTTGCAGCTCCTCTAATCTTGTGTATATAACACTAGACATAAGTATATACTTCTGATGTTTCTTTCCAGTATATGCTTTAAAATCAGTAGAAGTTATTCTTAGCAAAGATGGGGTCTATAAAAATAATGCGTTAAGTGATGATTGGTAACCTCCAGCACCTCCTGAGAATTTTCTCTGAGCTGACTTCAAGTACACGACCTGCTTCTTCAGCCTGCTCCAAGATGCCTCTGGAGCAGAAAAGATAACATTTCACACAATATAGTTAATGCGGGGACCCTTTTAGCATTGTACATCACAGTGCTGAATACATGGTTCAATTCTAAAAAGGGCCAAATAATGCCATGATCCATTTCTAAAACACCATAACAAAAATAATGCTATATTCAACAAAAATGACCATTATGCAGAAGGAATACTCCTGTCAACCATAACAAGCACGACAAACCAAGTGATTAGATTATTTTGGAATCTCTCTTACAAAGCACCCCAGCCCCGACTAATGCCAGAGACAGGGAATTGGATTCAAAAGAGCGATGTCTCGACAGATGACACCTCCTCTTCAAACCAGGCACCTCCGAGTGTTGTTTGCAGCCTTGCTTTGACAAGCCTTTTCCTCATGAGCATGCATTTACCCAGCTTCGCATGAGCAGTCTACGTCGGTGCTGAACACCCATCCACTGGAAGAGAGGAAGGCAGGATCGAGTTGTGGGGGTTTTTCATGCAACCTGCCCATAATTAGCCTCAAGCAGCGGCTGAGTCACTCACAAGAGTCCCGGGTGCTATTAGCACCAGACGCGCCACGGCCCAGCGTATAATTATACCAGCCACCACCGTGCGGGAACTGCTCCATTTAGCTATCTGACCCCATTAGACAGAAGTTGTTATTTCGTCTTGGCTACAAGTGCTGTGGGTGCTCTGAAGAGGACGAGCCCAATTCTCACAGCACAAACTCATTCACCCAAACTCACCTCTTTCTTGCTGAAACCAGAAGATGCTGTCCTCTTTCCCGGTTCACCTGTGGGTTGCCTGAGAGCATCCCTATGGTCCAGAGGTAAACAGAGATGCTGAGATACAGCACCCACTGGATACAAGGGACAGGGAGAGGAGTGCAGAAAGTCTAGGAAATGCAGCATGCTAACAGTATCTTTTTCACCAGAGGACGATGATAAAACAACTGTTGAAACAAGCTACAGAACTGAAGAAATGTAAGAAATAAGCTGAAGCTGTTTCTATAATATGGATTTTTGTTTGGACATTTTGCTTCCCCTTCTCATAAGGACAGAAAAGTTCCAGTGGGAAGCTAGTTGCTGACGGTCCCTGAATTTTTTACATGCCTCTAGGGCTGGCGATGCATGGCACAAGTTTTCTGCAGTGTCCGCTCTGCGGTAGGACAGAGGCAGCTGAGCAAAGAGCAGGCTTGGTTGGCCAAAACACACAAGAAATCGCCCTTAGCTGGCAGGGCTGTACTTGAGTTGCCGCTGGATTTTACAGCTGCCTTTTCTGATCAAGGCGTTAAGAGGAAATGCCCAGCTTCAGCAGCAGCAGGGTGGCATTCCCCTCTGGCACAGCTCCTCTGTTGGGCTGGGTACAAAAATGAACCTAACCCCAGCTGATGAGCAACCAAAGCCCATTACCTCCTGCAGCTGGGATCTCATGGAGAGGGAGCAAGGGGGACCTGGGTAGTGGTGGAGGCTACGTACGAGCGACTGAGCCGGCAGAGGCCGTTTCTCTAGCCCTCTGAGGAAAAGCAAAAAAAGGTCAGAGTTTTTGTCACTCCTGGTTGTCACCCTGTCAGACCAAGTTCCAAGTGAGGTTTGCTGGCAGGCGTGCTGCTGACTGCGCAGTTCAGAGCAGAAACACACGGCTCCAACCTCGAGCTGCTACTCACGCCAGTGGTCCATCCCCTTTGAAAGGCACAAATAACCTCGATGGCTCTGATTTTTAAACAAGTACTAAAAAACTTTTTCAGAAAGGTACAGTGGAATAAAGGAAACAAGCTGTCAAATTATAATCAGCTTGAATAATTTCAAATAAACACCGAGGAAATAAAATGTACCCTGTTTACCGGCAGGCTTGATGGCTTACACAGTACTTGCCCCACCCAAATCAAGGGCTTGAAACGGAGCAGCAGTGGCACAGAAACCCCTGACAGGGTAAGATTTGCTTTTCCCTGGTACCGTGTTGCCATCCTCAGGGATAGAAAAAGCATCATTAGCGTTTAAATAGAGTTTGATGAAAACATGGAGCACCCCAAGGATCAATTTTCACCACGGGCAGCTGTAGCACGAGGCATTATTTCTTCACCTTCTCTGGTGACAGGAGAGCTGTAGGCACCAATAACGTTAGACTTCTAGTGTGTATTTTGCTTTTCATGCCTGCAATTAAATGCTTGCTTTACTTCCTGTTGTTTAAAACTGTATTTATTCTTTAGCACTGCAAGAAAAACCTCATGCATTTTTTTTAATTTGCACTGGGGACACGTTTGAAGGCCCATATTGTAGACCCAGCAAGTGGCAGGGCAGCCGCCAAACCTTGTTTCCTTTGTTGATTTCTTGATGATTTAAGACCTATTTTCAGCAGCTGATCCCAGTTTCCCCCCTGCCTTCTTGCTTGGTAACTACCATTTTAACAAAATGGTGTTTGTGCAGTGCCTTGGAACCAAGAATTGAGCTTTTAAACATAAGATGTGGAATAGAATTGGAAAAGCAGCACTAAAATCACCTACACGCCATGGCTTTTCAAGCCACATGCTTAGAAATATATGACAGAACCCTTGAGTTCTTCTAGAATATGAGACTGCTAGTCTTATTTCTTACATAGCTAAAATTACTTGCATGTTTCTGATATTTGTATTGCTTACCTTCCCCCAGCATGAAGTTTGAAATTATTCTCTGAATCTACAGAAGTCAGTAAAAAAAAAAAAATTAAAAAATTACAAAAACCTGTACCGTTGATGTACATTGTTCAGACTTTTACTGGCTTTCCTCATAGGGACAAACCCTATTGTTTCAAAGTACAAACAGGAAAAGATATAGCCTGATCAATGGCTTCTTTAGGTGCAGGCTTCCTTCAGAAAAGGAGAATACACTTTCCCCCTGATGATGCTAAGATGCACATTAAATAAAGATTTGGTGCAAAAAATATATCCAGTGCCATCAGCATGATTTTCCTCTCTGTTCTGGGTAACAACAGAATATTTTCTCAGAATTATTCTGTTGTGGAGAATACAATACTTAGCTTAACAAAAAAATCCTGTTTTCTACAGTAAGATTGATTATTTTAACATCAAATCATTCTGTATTTAATGTAGGTCCATATGATGCCAGCACACGCTTGGAACAACTACTGGTTGCCTTGCTAAAACATAAACCTCAAAGCTGCTAAAAATAGCAGTAACTAGTAAGGATGAAACAAAACTGTCCCAGAACATTACAGACACCTGAAAATAAAAACTGAAAAGGAGATGACTTAAGGGATTTTCAGTAACATTTAAGAAGTAAGAAACAGTGTAACCTTTAGGTTTAATGAGCATTACAATACATCAATTACAGAGACGTAAGTAATTTAAGGCAAGAGCATTCACTGGCAGTCAAGATTGGTCACAGGCTTCATTTGCTTCACAGAGCAGGGACAGCACCCTGTAATTAAGAGTCATGGTCAGAAGCCGTGTCCAAAGCTTGTTGCCTTCTCACAGCACGCCTTTCTCACAAAGCTGGAAAGGTGAGAAACGCCTCTTCTCTGCTGACAGAGGACACTGCCACTTCATCTCCATGTATTGCTGCCGTGTAGACGTGGTGTTAGAAACGTATTTCAGACCTGCAGGGGTGACCCTCACATGCTACTACGGGTTTCTGCTGCCTGCTGCTTCTCCGGTTGCAAAGGGCACTGACATAAGAGTTGGAGGATGTCCAAGCAGCAGTCCCTACTCACCACTTAAACAGGTTTTTGACCTTTGCTACACCCCCAGCCTTGTATTAGGAGGCACTGCTCAACAGAGACTAACCAAACCTACTCCCCTCTTTTCTAGGTAAGAAGTCTCTTTGTGTAAAACCACCTTAAGTAAGACTTAAGGTACTGCACTTCATTGCTAAATCTTGTCTCCTAGCTGATCCACCAAAGATGCTTATTGCTGTGAGTGCCAGACAGGATGAGAGGAAGGAAACACACACAGAAACATGCCTAGTGAGGGTCTAACAACGCACAGGAGATCCGTGCTAGCTAGCAATGATACCTTCTCAAAAACTGAGTCAAGTCTACTTCACATAAGAATGTGAGGATGTTCAAGGACATGGATGATACTGAAAACATTGCTGATTCAGCACGCGAAACGCACTGATCAACAAAGTGACGACCAGCACAGCAGAAAGATTGGTGAAGGCCAAACTGTGTATGATACAGTTAACTTTTATTTCTTCTTCCAGCTCTTTGTCCAGTCTTTCCAGCAAGTTCACAAAAAGTTGCACTTTGAATCCAGAAGTTTTGTTATTACTTCTAGCATGGTGGATTACACATGCAAATGAATAAAGGCTTGACTGTAATTTTGTACTTTAAGGACCTTCGGAAAATCATGCATTAATGGGGCTTAGTAACTAGAGACTTACTGCATTCTTTCAATCAAAATTACGACAGAGTAGAATTTAAGCTTTTCAATATGTTTGTAACATTGCTGTTTTTCTCCTATGTTTTGTAGTTCTCATAAACCAAAGAAACCAGCCTAAGTCTGACTGCTCATTTTAATTCCCGTCCCATAATGGGAAAGAAGGTGCTGAAAGTCTCATTGCCATTAAACTGACCACAATGGATATTATCATAAAACAGAAGATAACAGAAATAACTCCAACTTACTAGATTACAACTCTTGTGACTAACTTAAATGCCTTCAACAAATACTTGATTTGATATAAAGTCATTAAAACTAACTTTCTTTTCCAGTGTGGTAATCTTCTCCGGAGAGATGATTTCACTCATTTCCATGTTTTCCTCCCAGCACCCCATCTGTAGCGCTAACACCCTAAGAACTATCAGGAAGGGCTCCATAAAACACTGTGCGGGTCAAAGACTGCAGGGTGGCTTTGAAATAAAGAAAACGTTTATCAAGTGTAAGAAAAACGCCTTTTCTTCTAATCTAAAAATTGATAGGCTTGCAGACTTTATCATAAACACAAACAGTTCGGTTTCTCAACTTTGCTACCTTTGTCTTTTTTTTCCCCAAAATACTACCAGTTGTAGCATGAAGTAAAATTAGACTGAAACCATTGGTTCATTTACCTATATGCTAGTGAAATGTTGGTGAAACATTACTGAATTCAACATAAGGAATTGCTGGCTTAGGCCTTTTATATCCTTAAAGTCTTTTCTTATATGGCTTCTAAAACTCTTCGTTCTTAATATTAAAGCAGTTCTTTGTCCAAAATTACTACGACTGAGGTGAAGGATGTATTTTTGGTTGAAAATGCGTATTAATTCTGAAGAGTGAAACTCTTTTTGAAAAGTTTTACCCTTGTTAGCCTTTGAATCATGGTAACTTCTGAAAAGTTAAAGAAAAATTACTGGTGCCACTTGGACAATCAGGTACATAAAGCAAATGCTGTGTTCATAGGGCAATCACTACAACACTGAATCAAACACAAAGGTGTAAAATGTAAGATTCCCGGAATCTACTGATGCAACTTGAGGGTCTGGTTTTTCTGTTTTGAAGATGCTAGGGTTTGTTTCTATCAGATGTTGAACACTATGAGAAAAAATGTTTTTCATTAGCCATCCTCCTCCCACCCCATTCACAAGAGCTATCTTATTCTTGAATATGTATGTGTGGCTTTGACTTTTACCTGAAGAAATGCAGCTGCGAGACCATCCCAGTATACTGAACAATGTCTGTTTTCAGTCATTTAAGGTTGTTCAGTTATGGTTTTGCTATTCACATAAAACCATTACCCTCCACATCTGCTCTAAGTCTTGGTTTGCATGCAAAAGCCTAATGCAACACCTCCACAGAGGGAATTCAGGCTCAAGCCTTTGGAGCCATTTAAAGCCCTCAGATAATTCAGTGCGAGTCGCAAAGGGGTGGGTCACAGGACAGAACATGCCCCCTCCTCTGTAGATTTGCAGTAAGGCTTCTGATTTTGTTTGCAGGTTCATTTCCAGCCAAGAACTTCAATATTCAACATAAACTAAAATTGTGCCTATAAACTAGCTAAAAATACCTGTAGTTTCTAGAGGCAAATTATTTGCATAATTCTTAATTATTAAGCTTCACTGACCAAAACCCATCTACATTTCCTAGGTGGACATCCCCCTGGAAAGCACTGTTTTTAATCTAAAATAACAAGTTTTAGAAAGGGTATGAGAATGCTGCTGATCAAGTAATTTGATAAGATTTCATTGCATAAGCAGACAGTGGTGCTATAGTGAATAATTTAAAATTAAAAGTTTTCCAGTGCCACTGTATCATCTACATACTATTCATTTAGTTCCTTATATTTAGCAGAAGTAGGGCACATTTTCCATATGCCATTTATAAGCAACATACACTGTTAATTTTATTCCTTTCTGGAAAGTACCCTGGTCTATTTACAAATTAATTTGGGAAGTTACATCGTGACAGTTAGCCCCAAGTGGGGCGCCTGACACAAGCGTGAAAGGAAGGATGAATAGGTGGGATTTTGCATTTGGCATTTCAGAATTAGAGGAGGTAATTTTTCCAGTTATATACACTTAAAGTTACTTCTGAGAAGATATGCTGAACTTAAGCATTAAGCTAAATACTTATAGGCCTCCATTATTTCATCAGTTATTTTCCAAGACATCATTCATTCCTTTGTTGGAAGTTTGCTTCTTAGCAGTATTTATCTTACTTGGAAAAATTACAGGTCTATGACAGACTTTTACTTAGTTATACGGATTTATATAACTAGTTCCTTGCTCATTGGTACTAAAGAAGAACTTTTTTGTAATGGCAAGGGGAGTTCAGTAGAAAAACACTAAAACTGTACAACTGGAAATAAAAACAAAGCATAAAAGCATAGCATTTCATATAAGCTGAGCTTTCACCCAAAATATTAAAAAACCCCCTCCAACATCCTGCCATATTAGTATCAGACCAACTTGAAAGGCACTGAGAATTGAACTGTGCAACTCATATCCATACCTGTGAGAATAACAACCACAGTGAGACGCAAACCTCCAAGGCAGAATATGGCACCATAGAGTCCATTAGGCAT
>NW_010520539.1:10745-14144 GCF_000687285.1 Phaethon lepturus
CAGTTTTATATTTTCTTAGGATAAGCTGGAAATGTTAACTAAATATACAAATTACATAGTATTTCCGTGGGAGAAAAAATGCATTTTACACCATCTGAAGGCAAGGAAACAAGGCATAATATACAGGACATTGCTGGCACAAGAAAGTGTTACCACATCAAAACACACCCTTTTAAATTTAATCCGGTAGGTATAGAAAGGAATGGTGGTGGCAAAGGGACAGGACAAATATCAAACATTCAGTTTTAAGCGCGCTAGTGAGGTCTTAGTTTCAGAAATCTGACAAAAACTGAAGCTACCAAAACCATTCTAGAGGCAAGAAAACACCTATCAAGACAGTCCAACCCGTTTCCAGGCGTTCTTCTTGCGGGCTGACAGGACGCGTGCAGACTAAAGGGTCTGTCCAGCACCATCTCCGTGCCCGAGGCTGCCTAAAGCTTCCCATTAGCAAACGCTGCCTCCTGGAACTGAGGGACAAACGTTTTGAAATATGCCCTAGTGGAAAAAAAGAAAACACATGGTTAGGAAGGAGTAAACCCAGAACATGGCATGTGCATGTATGTAGCCGGAGTTTTAGCAGAGAAGCATAATGCGACCGTGCTCAGTCCTTATTAGGTCTCATAAATGGGTAGCATTTTTCCCACAGGTTTTTAGTACGCAGCAGGTCCATACACTTCAGCTTTCTAGTCCCAGCAGTACTTCTTTCTTCAGTGTCCTCTTAATGTGCTCAACATCAGTAACTTGACTGTCAGAAGAGCCTGATGGACCATCCGTATTTTATCCAATGCAAAGCTCCAGAGACAAACCGTATTATGCACTGGAAAATAAACCTTGAATGGCTCTGAAAGTGAGAAACACTTAGATGAGCCACAAGGGTGGCTATGCCACTGCCTGCAGCATTTTGTAACTGGGACTTTTTGATGCAGTTGATGTTCACCATGTTGCTGGGCTAAAAAGGTGGGTTTTTTCCCCTATGTTGAAGAAAGCTTTGCAAATGGTACCAAAGGCCCGAAGACAGATAAGTCAATGGAGCAGGAAAATCCTGAAGAGAAGTCAGAATATGCGCAGGAGATAAGCTCTTAATCTGTCCCCTTACAGAAACCTTGACGCAATACAGAGTCACTGTCGATGGTAGTAGTTTGCGTAACTCATAGCGAATAAATACTAACACTTTGGATGAACTGTAATTCCTCTTATTAGACTCTGAAAGTCAGAACATTATTCTATAAATTAAGATGTGCTTTGTACAGTTTGGATCTTAGTCTATCTTCTTTACAAAGAATCAAGTGACTCATAAATTCGTAAAATAAGCTGATCCTAAGTATCCAAAATTGAGTTTGAACTGTACCTTTGAGTTTATTGCACCGAAATACTTAACTGGGTCCTAAACATATTTTTTGAGTCCCAATGATATCCTTTATTTGCAAGTTATATTAGAACCTGCTTCATCATTCTGCCTTTCGTTTCTGCTTACTACTTTCTGCACCAAACTTTCACTTTCTCTCCTCTTTTTTTTTAAATTTTGTTTTCTGTTCATATCACTGGTCTTTATAAATTTCTGTGCAAGGAGAACCTCCTCCCATTCTTCCTACCAAAAAAAAATTAATAATCTAAAGCAAGAATAGCTGCAATTATGTTCATTACGTTACTGATCTCTCTGTCGGTATACCTCCTGAAGCAAACATACGCTGATCATCTTCACAATCATGCTATGTGTTTCATAATTTGGGTAGAAGTTTTGGCAATCACTGAACACCAATCATACCTCCTCACATCTAAAAACATTGCAAGATCACAAAAGAGAACGCTCCCCTCTCTTTGTGAAGTTGTGCCTGGCAAATTAAATAACAGATAGCTGCAGTCAGCTTTTGTACAGAAGTTGTAAACACACACAAGATGCCGTCCAAAGGTTAAAAGAGCAATAGAAAGCAAAAACATTTTGGTACTGAGGAGCTGAGCCCAAAAATGGAAAAGAAAAGGACAAGCAGCACACACATGTTGTAGCATACACAGATTGTGCTGTGTATTTACAGAATGAACTTTGATTTATTGAATCAAAGTTCAAGAAAGCAGCGTCATAATCATGCCCAAGAAAGTGATTGTTCATCCTGGCATATACACATACATAAATCAGCTGAGAAGGTATGTCTGTCATCTGATCTTAACAGTTGAATGTCATTTCTGTATTTGTGTTTTTATAGCATACCTTAGAAATTGTAGCCTCTGCATGTCCTGGTCAGCTCTACGTCATTTTGCTACTTCAAAGAATATCACTTGCACATTGTCAATGCCAGGATCTATCATCCTTTCATTTCTCCTTGCATTATTTGTCCTAACATTTAATTACATTTCCTCTGGTTGCTTATTTTAAGTAGCTTCTTCCTTCCCCTTTGATAGCTTCTCTGCAGACTGTCTTCCATGCACATGCTCTTCTTACTGAATTGATAAATGTTACTTAAAACTTCCATCTTCCTAACTTGTAAAAATTCTTAATCATTAAATGGGACATGAGCAGAAGTATTTCCCTGTATTTTATTTATTTTCTGAAACACCTCCTTCATAGCATTTCTGTGCTTTGTATTAAAACCACAATTCCCGCATTATATTTTGATGACTTTCCCACACCATCTTCATCTACACCAGCATCCTTTCTTTTCACCGATTCCTGCAGTAAAGCTGCTATCCTTTGCTGCAAAACTACATCTAGTGCCTCCCTACATTCTGATCAGATGTACTATTTCAAAGAGGATGTTATTTCACTGGTATTTCATATTGGAACATCTTGGAGATGTTCCATAAAATACAAAAATTCCATTAGTACTTTGTAATTTGTAAATGACTACATTTTTCTTTCCATACTTTCAAGTACATGCTTAGTTTGCCCTTATCATCTGTGGTCTTGTCCAGACTGAAGCAAATGTAGTACCACATGTTTACCCAGGATATGTTCCTCAATTTCTGCCCCTCTCCCGCACACCCTAGGTATTTGAGATTAAAGAAATTTTGGAAAAAATTTGAATAGTTGTGGTTCATCACAGACAAAAATAAATTATCCCTGACCCCACACCGAAATGAAAAAGACCCTGCAAAGAGATCCAAAAGCACAATATACTTGATAGCACAGTATCAGCTACAGCACATTGAACAGACTGAAGAGGAAAGATGGGGAAGTAGGAGAAGGGAGGCTTTGGTATTAAAGAACACTGCATATAGGGAGGCAATGGTAAGTGTTAGTGTATAAAAGCATAACAAGACTTATTTTAAGTATATATGAAGGAGTAGAACAGGTAGCAAAGACATCACTCATTACTAGAGTTTGCTGGAATTATTTTTTTTAAAAATCACATGACTTTTTCAATGGAAAATTACATTTTTCACAGAATCACTAGGTTGGAAAGG
>NW_010520540.1:0-809 GCF_000687285.1 Phaethon lepturus
GGCGTTTCGAAACGTTTTGGCTTCCTCCCTGCCACGCTCACCAATTCGCGAGGAAGTTATGCGCGAGCCTCAAGGTCTACGCAGCGGCAGCCCAGACCCGCATCCTCGCAAAGCGCTTGCTGCAAGCCCCCAGCACACGCTGCCCCCAGAGCGGTTATCTCCTCGTCAGACAGTTCTCTTGCCGAGCTCTCTTCTGCTCCTCACTGCTGCTCGCTGCTTCTATCCCAGCAGGAGCAATGCCTTGCTTGCAAAAACATCGCGGAACATCCAAAACTTCACCAAAGCTGCCAAACGCTCAGAAAACGACTGCTGAAGGGTTGATTGGCCTATTTCAGCACGCTGCCCCCAGAGCGGTTATCTCCTCGTCAGACAGTTCTCTTGCAGAGCTCTCTTCTGCTCCTCACTGCTGCTCGCTGCTTCTATCCCAGCAGGAGCAATGCCTTGCTTGCAAAAACATCGCGGAACATCCAAAACTTCACCAAAGCTGCCAAACGCTCAGAAAACGACTGCTGAAGGGTTGATTGGCCTATTTCAGCCCTCCCTCGGTTCGCTGTCTGCAACACCCCGGTTCCCATCTCAAACAGGGTCAGAAAGCTCAGACATCTGCTCTAAAAGAACCGCTACATAGCGCCTGCTGGTTTGACACTGGTGGGGAATCACTGCTCGCACCACTGCAGGTACGCGGGTTCGAGCTGTTAAGTGCTTCGGACACCCTTCCTCCTCCCTGGGGAACACCGGTAACTGCAGAGAGAATCCCTGGTCAGTAAGGAGAGCGCACCGGAACACGCTGTGCCACCGGCTGGTCCCCC
>NW_010520540.1:819-5549 GCF_000687285.1 Phaethon lepturus
TGTCCCCGGTGTTGCGAGGAGCTGCTCTAGCCGCTGGTATAAATTTGGCTCTAGGTAAAAAAAACCTCTTGAGAAATTGCTCGAGATTTTCTGCATTTGGTTGATGCTGGTAGTTAAGACTCACCCTTCTTGCAGGCTTTCAGCTCGTTGTCTTATGTTATTTTAGCACCGTGCTTCCTCCCCGGCCTTTAAATCTTTCGAGTCACAAGTCTGTCCGGTGTTTGAAGATACAAGCAAGTTACACCCTAACAGAGCTCCTCACCCTGTGCCTGACAGGTAGGGATTTTTTTAAATTCTGTTTAAAAAAGCATCAGTATCTTTTTTCTTTTTTTTTTTTTTTAAATCAAGTTCCAACTCAGAGCAAATTCCCACACTAGAGAACAAGAGTACTGTGATTCTACTGGAATAGTTGGCACAATCCTACTTTAAATTACTGCTCAGAGCACTAATTTAAGCCAAACTCTTTGCAGAAAGCTCCCTGCTCCATCGCACAGTTGGAAAGAGGTTACACCACAAGTGAAGTGGTCTTAGTTAATAATCAGAAACACGTTACTACGCGAAAGCACTTAGGAATAAAAGCTACCACCTCATCTCTTCCCAGAGAGCCACCAGCTGCTGTAAGCCGACTGTTTTGTGATAGCTTGCTTTTCTTCTGGGCTGAAATGCAGAATAGTCAATATGGCAGTCAGCGTCTGCTGGCGACCGAGAGAATCCGGCAGCGTCAGGAATCTATAGACAATGTTCTTGAGGTATTCCAGGTTAGCTCCCTCTCTGCTCTTATCTCTGAAGTTCTTCTCGATTTCGCTTTGAAGTGTGGATACCTCTTCCCGGTGCTTCTCCTCCTCAGCCAGGATTTTCTCCTGGAGCTGGTGAACTTGCATTTCCAGCTTGTGCTTCTGCTTCCTCAGCGCTACAATTTCCACTTCTTTGCGAGCCAGCTGCTCTGCGTACAAGAAGAAGGTGGGCTCGCTGGTGGTGGAGAGATGAAAAGCCTGGGGGAGAATCTCTGAGGCATCGTCACCTGGTGAGTCACTGCTAGTAACATCAGTCCCTGACGCCAAGTAGTTTTTGGATCCTTGAAGCCCGTAAGGCAACGTGACGGACCTCAGCTGCTCCAGCTCTTGGTCCTTTTCTGCCAGCACCGCCAGTGCTCGGTCCCGCTGTTTGTGCATCTCCTCCTCCAGCTTCAGCGCCCGTTCCCTGTAGTCCAGCTGGCATCGCTCTAATTCCTGCCTATGAATTTGCTGCAGCTGGGACAGCTCTTGCTTCTTGGCTTCCATGTCTTGCTGGTGCTGCTTCTCCATTTCATCAGAGGACAGCTGAAGCACAACGTATTTCTCTTTCAGGTCAGCCAGCTGCTCTTGAGCTTCCTCCAGCTCTTTAGCCAGATTGCCATCTTTGGCCGACTTGTTCTTGAGAACCACTTGCGCCCTCATCTTGTACCTTTCAAACTCTTCCTTCAGCTGCTTCAGCTCCTGCTGGTAGTACAAAGCAGTGGCCTTCTCACCATCTGCAGCCTCAGTGCCCTTCGGCAGCTCCAGCTCACACAGCTTCTCGATGTCCAGAGCGGGCTGACTCTTCTTAGCGGCTGCCTGCAAGAGCTTCTTCAGCTTCTCCATTTTATCCTTTAGAACATTAACATCCAGATTGGCTTCTTCTACGTGAATGTCAACAGGGGATCGGCTGGAGGCGGCGATGGCCAGGGTTTTGTTCTCCAGGTCCAACTGTACGATGCGGTCCTTTAGCTTCTGAATGACCGCTTGGTCTTTCTGCTTGGCTTTTTCGTAAGTGCCAAGTAGTTCTGACACTTCGGAGACTTGGCCCTCCAAGTCGGCCACTCGCCGCTCCTCCATCTGGGCGTGCTGGCGGAGCTGCTCCTCTGCCTGTGCAGCCTGAGAGCGGAGAGACACGGCAGGGTTAGATTAGCTCAACACCCTGGGCAGGAGGTCTGCGGTTTACACGAGGGCTTAATTCTGCTCTGCTGAACTCCAAACAAGTGCAGGGCCATCCTCTCCCCTAGAATATTTTATGAGCCACCACACTGACCTGCCTTTTTGGATATTTGTTTATTTTGTCATAAAATAAACTAAAAGCATATTTGCTTTTGTTCCCTGCTCCGCAGAGGTCCTGTTACCGGCTTTATCCACATTGTCGTAGGTGTGTGTGTGGGGGGGGGAAGCAATAAACTCACATCACAGTCTGCTACAGGACTTTTTTTTTTAGAACATGTGCGTGCTCTAAAGCCTTTATACATCTAACTGCAATTTACTTAAATGCTATCCTTTGTTGCACCGATATTAATATAATTCAGTGGTTTCTGACTAACTACAGCAAACACCTGGTGTTCACAGTTTTTACGGCTCTTGGGATCCGCCTGACTAATAAGTACCCTGGACGATGGCAGCACTTGACAACCACCCCTGTGAACTAAAACACAGCCTCTGTCGGAGAGAAGCTGTTAGAGACCACTTCCAAAAAAAGGGAAGAATTGCGTTAAATCAGCCTGATGCTTCAGATTAGAAAGAAGAAAACTTGTTCCAGACTGCAAGGAGATGAGGAAGATCCCATTGCAGAGTGTTTCCACATGCAAATTCGGTTACTGGCGCCAAGCCCCTGATGCCAGCCCCCAAGCACATTGCCTCACAACCCGCAGTTACGCAGGTTCCTCTTTTCCACCACATCCCCCTTTCTAGCCCTCGCTCTCCCCCCACACGCACACAGGCTAGAGCTTTTCTCCAGTATTTACCTTTCTTCTTTCCCTCGAGCACCCTGAGCTTCACTGAAGGTTAGTCAGAGGGTGAGCTCCTGTAATTGTACCTTGCACTGCACTTACATACTTCACGAGACAAGACCACGCTCATGGCCGTAGTGGGCCAGAGGAGAGGTGTCTCCTCCCAAGCCCAGCCACTGTCTCATCAGGCAGTAACGTGTTCAGAACTAAATGACAATGTGGAGGACAGTCACCATGTAATCACCTCAAGGGTTGCTCCCAAATCCAATGGTCACCACCCCCTGCTTAACGACCATATCACAAACAGCTTTTTTTTTGTGATACACTGTATCACAAACAGCTTTTATTTTCCTCAGGGACCATCACCCCATCAAAGCCATGATGCTCTCGGTTATTTCAAACCTCTTGGACTCTGCAGGACTGGGAAGGGGAATTTGTGCTCCTCCAGCCTCAAACCCTGCCCCAAGGGCTCCCGATACATCCCACAGAGCGACCTGCTCCAGGGCCCCAACAGGGAATTACCTTCCTCATCTCTTGCAGCAGCTGCATTTGGAAGTGGTTCTTAAGGCTGGCCATTTCCTCCTGCAGATCCTGTATCCGAGGGTCTGGCTTGTTGTTCTCCTCCTGAACAGCTTTCAGCTCCCTCTTCAGGTCTTCCACCTCCTGGCTCAGCTGCTTGATCTGCAGCTCATACCCCTCCGCACGGTCAGCCATGCACGCCCTCCCGGCCAGCACCTCCCTGGTCTCCTCCAGCTTCAGCTCTGCATCCTGGCGCAAAGTCCTCTCACCCTGCAGCAGCTTCTGTAGCTCTCGCAGCATAACAGCGTGGTCACCCTGTTCTTGGGCTCGGTCATGCTGCTGCGTGATCAGACGGGCTTTGGTCTCAGCTAGCTGATCCTGGGCAGACTTCAGTTCTGTCTCCAACTTCTTGGTCTCATCCTCTGCTTTCTTAATGGCGTCATCCAGGTCCTGCTTCATCTTCCTCTTGTCTGCTTGGTAGGAGGCTTCCATGCGGGACTTCTCCTGCGTGACTGTTGACAGAGCGCTGGTCAAGGTGGCCAACTGGGTCTTCAGCTGGAGCACTCTTTTATCAGCCTCAATAGCAGCAGATGACACATCCCCGCTGCTCGTGCTGATGCCACTCTCTGAACCACTCGTCTCTTCTGATTTAAGAGAGGAAGTGGCGACCGCAGGCTTATCATCCTCAGGCCCTGGTTCACCCTTGGTACTGGCCAGACTGGCAGCAGTGTCTGCACTGGTAGCTGTCCCCATGCTATCTTCGCTGTGAACAGAGCTCCTGTCATCAGCAGAATCAGCAAAGGAGGAGCTGGAGCTAGCCACAGACGCAGGCTGAGCACCGCTCAAGCCAATATCTGCCTCATGAGACACGGACAATACTTTCAAGCTGGCCTCCAAGGCTTCCTTCTCTTTGAGTAGGCTCTTGTAGGCTCTGACGACATCCTTCAGCCGAACCTGGTACTGAAGAAGCTGCTTCTTCTGCGACTCAATAGTCTCGAGAAGATCTTTTTTACTCGGGCCACCTCCAAAGTTCATGCCAAACTTCTCCATGATTCATACAACCTGAAAGGAGAAAAACAGCACAAAGGCTAAACGAGCAGCAAAGACAGATCTGCCATCGGCAGGAGCCGCAGCTAAGCAGGTCCATCATCCTGAACCCTCCCAGGACGCCACACGGTTAACGACTCTGGAACGCATCCAGCGCCAGGCACCGAACGCTGCAAAGCGCCCGCGTGCCCCAGGGGCTGCGGGGCTCAGCGCACAGGCCCTGCTCCGAGGGGAACGCTCCTGCTATAGAACCATAGAAGAGAATCACGGAATCCTTAAGGCTGGAAAACACCTTTAAGATCATCAAGTCCAACCGTCAACCCAACACCCCCACGCCCACTAAACCATGCCCCGAAGTGCCACGTCCACACGTTTTTTGAACACCTCCAGTGACGGTGACTCCACCAGCTCCCTGGGCAGCCTGTGCCAGTGC
>NW_010520540.1:5584-5800 GCF_000687285.1 Phaethon lepturus
TGTTGGACCCCTGGTGCGGCGTTACCCGCGCCTGCAGCCGCTCCCCCCCAGGGTGGTCGGTGGAGCGGTTACATCTATAAACGCCTCGATTTTTGCTTTTCAGGAGAAACAGCCCCTTAGCCTGTCCCGTGGCAGCACAGCTCCCGCAGAGAAAGTCATCCCACCGCTGCCAGCTCGGCGGGGCCCAGCTCTCGGGGGTCCCCGTGGCAGAAGGCC
>NW_010520541.1:0-4776 GCF_000687285.1 Phaethon lepturus
TTTATAATTATAGTGTTTGTTTGTATCTATTTTCATGGAGTATTCTCTACCTGTGAGAAATTACTATGGTGCAGAAACATTCTCTGTAATAGAACGTGTAATGCAGTGTACAGTTTAAGGAAGTTAACTGATGGTTTCAATCACAGAGCTAAATTATATATTTGTTATTTTTAATCCCAGTATTCATGTCTTGGGGTAATCATTTTGCTGGAAAAGAAACAAATATTGACCTTTAGAACACTAGTTTTATGCCCCCCTTCCCTCTTAAATGCAGTGGTATTTTTATTGTGTTTGGGATTTTTTTTTTAGTGTAAATTTGTGTTTAACAGTGGTACTAAATCTCTAGCCTTGTCAGTCACTCTGTTTACTGCTTGTCCAAAAATCTAAATATACAGTATTTAATTTTCTACCAGGAATATTGTCTAAAATCAAGCTTTTTAAGCAATGGCATTTAACAGATACATGATTTCATTTTAACATAACTCAAACATCTCTGTGATTTTATTTAAGCTGGGAAAAAAAGCTTTTAAACTATTTTGAGTTGGAAAAGTGAGAAATCTTCATCTTTCACAAAGTTAAAATTTAACTCATTGAACTGGAGGCCTAAGAGGTTAAAGTGTTGCTGTGGAACTGAACAATCCATAATGGTACATACCATCAAAATATTCACTATAAAGTGATGTTTCTCTCCTTTGAAGGCTATTTGATATTCTTGGATTGCCTCGTGTATAAGCCCACAATACTTGGGCTTTTTTTTAAAACTCTGTTTTAGAAAATTAAAACAGGAAGGGACCACATCCCACAACCTGTATAAGTACACACTGTAGCTGAAATGAATTCAGCTCTTAAGGTGAATTACCTTTAGTAAGACTGAGCATAAAATTCTGAGGCCCCTCCATGTTCTGAATGTGGACAGACTTTCATAGATTAATTCTTTTTTACTACAGTGCATTCATAATAACATAAGAGCATTACAAAAAATAAACCCCTTAGCTTAATCCCTGGATCAGTATTGTACTTTTAGCATGAAGTCCCTATTAGTCTCCTTTCTTTTACCAACTCCTTTAAATCCAAGTTGAATTTGGATAAATGTAGTAGTTTCACCTATGCTGAAGTTCATATTAATGAATATACTTGCTTCTGAACATTCTCTGCATCATGAAGTTAAAAGTAATTTAAATATTCTGTGTAATAGGGGCTCTAAAATTCTATACAAGTGGACATGCTAGCATTGAACTTAAATTTGTTTGGAATGTTATTAAAAGCTTTCCAGACAAAAGCCACAATTTTCTGTTGAGATGAGGCATCACTTCTAGCAGCTGTATATCAAGATTGTTTTCATAATCTTTTTAATTTAACTTGAGAGTTGTATCTAGGAACTCTAATATGGTTTACTTTTAAATCTACATTTAAGCAATTCTCTTGGATATCTCTTGGATATCAATCCTAGGAGCGTCATCCTTGCAATTTAATTTAAGTTTTAAGATTGCATAATAACATACATTACCAAAATGTATTATGAAAAAAACATTAGGAATAAAACCTGAATTTGGCAGGTAGATTTTTTTTTTTCCTAAATGTTTAACTGCTCTTTGAGAAAGCATATTTAATGTTCTGTGTATAGGGATCATTGATTTGTAATGTCATGGGTTGAAGGTACAGATTTAAACCTCCTAAGTGAAATTCAGAGTTCAGTTACATGTGAATTGTTTAAAACATAAATCTCTGACACTTTGAAGCCCAAAAGGGAAGAAGTTTGAGTTTAGCTTTGACAACAGAAGGCTGATATTTGTTAAAATATTTTGTACCTAACTAAAACTAGATTTTACAGTCTTTTATTAATTAATCAGAGTATGATACCCACTTAAGTTGTCATTTTGTAGTATTGTGTCAAATTGAGTACAAATTTGAAGTTTAAACACTGGAATGTCTGTAATCATTGATCTGTAATTTAGGAGTTGGTTTTATTTATCTGAGGGATGTTTGTATATTTTGTAAATTACTAACAATGATCTGCCATCCTGGTGAATGTCATGGTTCTCTACAAATGCACTTCTTCTGTCCCTCTGTTGCATGTCTGAGTAGTTCAGAAGTTCTGTACATTTATTGTATTAACACAGTGTCATAGAATAAAAAAAGACTTTTTTCCTGGATGTTTGCTCTTTATAGTTTTGAACAATATAGGGATTTTTCTTTTAAAGGTCAGGATAACATGCAGGGTGGCTGATCTATGTAAAAGTCTCACTTGGTTCTTATAATTCTGTATATAAATGCTGTAATTCTGATGAAATGGGGAAGCAAAATGTCCACTATCAAAATAATACATTAGGGTAATGAGAATTAGTCTACTCAGCTGTTATGAAGAAAATTCTTAAACGCTTGCAGCCCATTTTCTTGTGCTGTAAACTTGAGGGTTAAAATCTAAACATGTTCTGTCATTACTGAATGAAATTCTACAGGTATTAAGTGAATCCTAAAACATTATTGAAAGTAAAATGAAGTTGCTGAAAACAGCATTGCTTTGGTACTGTTTATTTTCCTAATTTCTGTCTATGAATTGACACTTCTGTATCACTGCTGTGTCTTGCTTTTTTTTTTAGGCACTGTCACAATCTGTTGATTTTTTTTCATATCAACTGTAACACCTGCTCTCTAGTACTGAATTTATTACCAGTTTTTCTTTGAAGGGCAAAACGAGTTCATCTAGACCACTGTGATGTAGTTACGTTTGCAAATAATACACAATAGAGAGAACAGTGCTCTGAGGTACAATCAGGATTATTTTGGGAGATAGCAGATGTGAGTTTTTGAAGATACCTGTGCATGCATGCATCATTTAGTAGTGAAATTCTTAATCAATTCTTAATCTGTTTCTTTGTAATTTTTACAGTTCTAGGGTGGCAGTGGCAGCAGACTAAAGTTTTTGAACTTGTTGTGCAGCATGATACAGTCATGTTTTATGATTGAAATTATTGCACAATTTAAGTGTTGTTGTGGGGAGATAATTCCCCTGATTTGCACAGGCTAGTTGTAAGCACTAAGTTGGGAAAGCAAGCACACACAGAGAAGACAGCACAGGGAAGAGAAATGTGATTAAAAATGCTCACATTTTAATTGAAATTTAGATTAAAAATAGCACATTAGGTATATCATTCATGCTAACAAATGTACATAGTGGTGACTTAAGAACAGAATAACAGTACCACAAATAAACCATGGCTCAGAATCTACTGTAGCTGGATTGCCACAGCCTCTCTTCCTATACAAGGCAGCTGTGGTGTCTATGTTGCTGCCATGCTCTGCTTTTCTTGGGCTCCGTCCATTCCTTGTGGTAGGCACCAGTGCCTGCTGCTTTCAAGGAAGACTTGCACTCTTCTCTGTTTACCACTAGGATGTGAGATAGATACTCTGATATGGGATAACAATGTAAAATGGAAATGATTTGGCTGAAAAAAATCTCAGAATCCAGAGAATTTTATTGAGTAAAATAGATACAAAGGTGATATAGACAACCCAGAAATAGCTCAATAGGAATGTTTTTTGCAGTGCCACATTATAAACAAAACACATTAAGTAAATTTGCTGAGCCTTTTCAGCTTTTAGATTGTATATTGCCAGAGATGGATACAGCTTCACATTTTAATTGTCTGTATTATACAGATCTGAGTATTTCAAATCAATCTAGAAGAGGTTTTTGTTTAAAACTTTAAGCTACTGTTACTACTGTTGTATTCATCTTCAAAATCAGTGATTTTGTTGAATTACTCTATGCTTAGTTTGTCCACACCATCAAAACTCCAGCCACTTCTTCCCTGGGAAGTCACTTTTCAAATATCTTGTTTAAAACCAAAACCATAAAAAATAAACCACCCCCCCAAACAAACAGAAAAATCCAAAACCAAAACCCACTCCTGTTATTGCACGCCTCACACAAGTTTATATATAGATAAATATATATTAAAAAATGCTACAATTTTTAAAAAAAGGACTATGCACTTTACAGAATATAAGTTTACAAAGTCAATCAAACCACAGACGTTTAAAGAATTCTTCAATACCACAAAAACAAAGTTAAACTGAACTAATTGGCACACAGATTTTAAAGAATCCACAGCAAGTTCTTCTAGATCTTATGCAGTGCATGTACATTAAGAAGTAGTTACACTCTGTAGCCCCCTCATGAAATTAATTAAACTAACTATAAGCTGATTTCTCTTTTTTTTTTTTCAAAACATCTTTGAAAGCTATTGCTGAGGTGAAATTCAGGAACAACTTTAAACAGCTGTCAAATTTAATGAGTGCACCCTACACCTGAATCTGCAGTATATACCATCTTATCACTTGCTAGAAAAACAGGACCCTGAGAAAAAGAAATTATGATTTTTTTTTTCTGTATTTTTTCCCAGCCTGTCTTCTGTCTGTGCTATGCGATGAACATGGATATTCTTGCAAGTTAGTTGATTATGCTGTTGCAGAGCAAGTAGATAGTATACCAGCAACAAGCAGAAAAGCTGGTTCTTCTTGGTTACAAATGCAAACAAAAGCAAAACATTCCACTGAAAATACCTAAAAACCCCACTATTCAATTTTTCTAAGCGTTCTGTAGATCACAGCAGAGGTTGGCTAGTAATGTATATGAAGGTTGGTCATTGTTTACTTCTAAGCCAAAGCACAGCTGAGCTGGTGCCCCAGCCTCTGTAACACACACTCCAGAAGGGGCCTCAGGAAGAACATCAGAAGGATGGTTTGAATCACAGAATCACAGAAACACTAGGT
>NW_010520542.1:0-8779 GCF_000687285.1 Phaethon lepturus
ACAGTGGGATGGAGGAGAGAATCAGAAGACTTAAAAGTGAGAAAACCCGTGGGTTGAGCTAAAGACAATTTAATAAGTAAAGCAAGAGCCGCGCATTCAAGCCAGGCAAAACCAGGAACTCGTTCGCTACTCCCCATGGGCAGGTGGGTGTTCAGCCATCTCCAGGGAAGCAGAGCTGCATCACTGCATAATGGTTTCTTGGTGAGACAGATGCCATAACTCTGAGCTTCGCCCTCCCCTTCCTGCTTCTTCATCCCAGCTTTATATGCTGAGCATGATGTCGTATGGTCATATGTCATATGCATATCCCTTTGGCCAGCCTGGGTCAGCTGTCCTGGCTGTGTCCTCTCCCAGGGCAGGCCAGGATGTAAAGCCAGGCAGTCCTTGACTGCTTAGCAACAACTGAAAACATTATCAACATTTTCTCATGCCAAATCCACAATATAGCCTCATACCAGCTTCTATGAAGAAAATTAACTCTATCACACCTGAAACAAGGACAGGTGCTCTACAGGGGAGCTGGGGGCAAAGGGGTCTGGGCCCAGACTAATTTACCCTGGCAAGCTGGCCATTGTAATGGGGATGCCTGTGCAGGCTTTGGGTCGGTAGTCCAGGTAGCCAATCCATAATGTCCTACCTTTCTCCTAGGTGGTGGGACTGGCTTTGTGGGCAGAGCCCTGACCCAGTTGCTGCGGAGCCGTGGGCATGAAGTAACCCACATCTCTCGACAAGTGGGCAAGGATCGGATCACTTGGGTATGAGATTGAGAGTGGTCACAGGAGGGAGAACACGTCAGGGCTGAGGAACAAGCCTGCTTGCCCTGGCCTGCGGTGGCATACAAGGAATCCACAGTGGGGGATCTGGCTCCTGTGGAGCTCTTGGGCTCCTGGGTGCTCCATGGGTCATAGTCATTGGGATGGGTATTGCTATAGCTCAAAGGAGCAAAACCTTCCCCATTCATGTTTGTGCTCCAGGCAGTGTCAGGAAGAAACTGTCTGTAGTTCTTGGGAGCCTGCCCTGCTTGGTTGGGAAGGCTTGAGCAAAGGGGAGGCTGGGTGTGTGATGTCTCTGTTACCCCTGCCTAGGAAGAGTTGTCCCACTCTGGACTGCCCCTGTGTGACGCCGTGGTGAACTTGGCTGGTGAAAATGTCCTCAACCCTTTCCGCAGGTAACTTGATCTCCCATACTGCTGTTGGAACAAGGTGAAGCAAGACAGCCCAGTCTTGTCAGAGGCTTTCCACATTTGGAAACAGAGTGTCCAGGAAGAACTTGGGTTACCTAATTCTTGATGGTCCTTAAGTATCCAAAATATTTCTGTGGGCCTGTTGAAGTTCTATGAGACCTTTAGAAGACAGGTTTCCTTCTGCATTGACAGTTGGAGGCCAGGCAAAGTAGTTCCGTGTTTCCAAAATGACACTAGATGCCTACATTTAGATAATGCAAAATCAGAACCAAAGTTTGAATTTTATGAGGGTGTTTTTGAAAATGCCTCTGCTGAGCACTTGGGAAGAATTCACTGCAGCCAGCTTTCGTGTCCATCTCCTCTGCTACCTTTGTCCTAAGGCAGTCCAAACCACACAGTCTTTTTTGGGAAGTGGAGAGCCACTGTCTCCCAAAGTCCCCACGCATTTAGGTAGCGAGATCTCATGTCCTCTCCCTGCTCTGGGGTGGGGAATTCATGTGAATTCTGTGCTTGTGAGCAGGTATCTACTGGGGCCCCCTCTTGATGCTGTTGTTTCCTGGGATACCCTTGTGGGGAGTATAATCAGTGGCTCTCCGTTTCCCAGATGGCGTGATGCTTTCTGCAGGGAAGTCATCAGCAGCCGGGTTGAGACCACCAAGACTTTGGCTAAAGCCATTGCTGATGCTGAACAGCCACCCCGTGCTTGGGTCCTTGTCACCGGCGTAGGTATTGTTTGGGCCCAGCCAAGTCATGACTTATGTTGACCTGGAGAGGTATACCTCCGGACAGAAACACACTTCTGGGGGGGATGCATGTCTTGCCTTGAAATGCCAGCTTTATTGCCGTCAATGTCACTGTGTTTAGGCAAGCCTTCATCAGCTTTTTGCTACTGCTGGAGAGGAATTTGGGTCCCTATGCTTTGTCTTGGTATTATTAGGACAGGACCTTTTCTCAATTTTCCTGTAAAAGCCTTTAGGTGTCCTGTAGAACCAGTTTGTCTAAGCAGGGCCTCAGCTGAATCCCCCTGCATATCTGCAACTTTGCATTTCTGCTTGCTACAGTCTAAAGCTGCCACAGTTTAAAGGTGTTGGTGATGCCCAATTTTAGAGCAAGCACCTTTCTATGCAGCCAGCTCAGTGTCTTGCTTGCTGGTATATTTGGTTCTAAGGGCTGGCTGCCAGCTCAACCTGAGTTAGTGCATCCCACTGAACTTGCAGAGCACATTGGTAGTTCAAAAACTTGGCAGCATTGCCATCAGAGATCCCCTGTGCTGTTCATAGGAGGATGTCCCTGATGGAGTGATCAAGTTCTGGGCTGCTGAAGGCAGGGAAGAGAGTCTATTTTGGGGTGGAGGGTGGCTGGTGTCATGATTCAACCCCAGCCCCCTTTCTGCTGTTACACCTGCAGGTTATTACCGTCCTAGCCCCACAGCTGAGTATACTGAGGACAGTCCTGGGGGGGATTTTGACTTCTTCTCGCGCCTGGTGAGCTCCTGGGAGGCTGCAGCTCTCATCCCTGGGAGCCCAGCTCGTGGTGTTGTGGTGAGATCTGGTGAGATGGGACCTGTTCAGGGTCATTCTGCTTTGGTGCTGGGGCAAGAGGGGGCGGAGGAGGAGGAGCGAGAAGGACATCAGGTCTTGTGCCTCTCCTTGTTGGGGTGCTGTTCCAGTCTAAGGACTGTCTCCTGACTGTAAGTCTGGAGGTGAAGGGGCCTTTTGGCCTTTGTGGGGGCAGTCCTGGTCTGACTCTGTTCTCCCCACAGGGGTAGTGCTGGGCCGAGGTGGTGGTGCAATCTCTCAAATGCTCTGGCCTTTCCGTCTGGGACTAGGAGGTCCCTTGGGCTCTGGACTCCAGCCCTTCCCATGGATCCACATTCGGGACCTGGCTGGGATCGTGTGTCATGCCCTGGAGAGTGAGTGCCTGCAAGGTATCCTCAACGGTGTCTCCCCATCCTCCCCTACCACCTCCAATGGCAGCTTTGCTCAGGAGCTTGCTGCAGCCCTGGGGCGCCGGGCCCTGCTGCCAGTGCCCGCTTGGGCTGTGCGGGCTGTCTTTGGGGCAGAGCGGGCCATCATGCTGTTGGAGGGCCAGAGGGTGGTGCCAAAACACACCATGGAGAGCGGCTACCATTTCATCTTCCCTGACCTGTCTGGAGCACTGAAAGACATTGTGGCTTGAGGACTTCTCAGTTGGGCTGGGTTGGGCCCTGTTTTTTTGAGCTCCCTGACTCATATACCTTCCTCTGGGTGAAAGAGGGTAGCCCTGCCCTTTCTTGACATTTTCCCATCCCCATATAGAGAAGGGTGAGCAATCTTTTCCCATTCTGTCTCCCTTTGTGCATCCTCAGTTCAGGAGTCTTCCCTCTCATTGCCATCTGCAATCTCCACGTTCCCTGCTTTTGGACAAGGGCACAAGCCCCTCTAAAGATTGCGACTGCTGTATCTTCCATCTTCCCTTTTCCACAGCGTGCATGTGAGTTGCTTGCAGAGCAGCTGGGGGGTGTAATGACTCCTCGCCTAAGAGACAGGAGTGGCAGAAGGCAAGAGGTGTTCAGGTGTTGTAATTCTCCATATTACTGGAATTCCCTCTTCCTGTTTTTGCTCATGTCTTTTCTCCATTGTAACATAGAGACCTAGTTATGCTCTTCTGTTTGCCTTTCTCAGTCTCATAGGGAATGGAGTTGTGCTTGTGGGAAAGGTTCCATCCTGAGGGGGTGCAACATGTGCTGGATACGGATGGTTTGGAGGCTTTGCTGTCTCCTTTCTTGTGGTGGTTCTGTGCTGGTACCAAGCTGCTGTGTTGGAACCTCCAGCTGAGTCTAGGCCCAAGGGTCACACCCTTCCAGGGTTGCATAACCCTGATGCTGGGGTAGGGATGGAGGAGAACACTGCTTTGCCAGCCTGTAGGGACAAGGGTGGCAGAGGGACTCCTGCCCCTGGACTGCTCTTACGGCCTTGGGTAAATGTTGACTACATCTGGGCTTGTTCTGGGAAGAAACTGAGTGGTTCATCTTGGTGTGAGTTAGTGTAAGGCACTGCTTTAGCCTAAAGGGAGCACTTCAGCCATTGCCTTTGTTGTCGTTATCTAATCCCAGACAGGGTGGTTTTCCCTTATATGTCCCATGAGATGCTACTTGTGTTCAGGGGGTTCCCACTGGTTGGGTAGCGGCAATATCCAGGCTGCCTGAGCTGCCTTGGGAAACAGTACCTCTGCTCTTGTGGAGAACATTGCAATTTCATCATTTCACACAGTAAGGAAATGCATCCACATGCTTCCCTTAACCCATTTTCATGTCCCAAAGTGGGTTGCAGGATGTGAAATCTACAGAGCAGCTAAGTTTATTATAGCACTGCTTCTGAAGAAATATTCGTAGTGTGATGTAATTTTGGGCTACAAAAACATCTTTAAAAGCACTTCAGGCAGTTAAAAAGACCTGCTCCATTCCTGAAATAAAAAAACATCCAGAATGGGAACCATGTATTTCTGGTTTATGCCAGGTTAATGTAGTCACAGTAGCTGAAGGGTCAATCTTCATGGAATCTAGACTCCCCACCCACCTGCCTCTTGGCTCAGTCCATACTGGAGACAGAATTAGCAACCTGCTGATTTTCTGGGCAGGAAAATTAGAGCGGGACTGTCCAGCTCGAACTGGAGATAGTCCAGTCAATGTGAGCACAGCCAGCTGAGCTGGGACTTTGGGAATAGCTGTGAAAGCAACATTGCCTGAGATAAATGTGGCTTGCTTAGATAGTGTCTGTGCTGCCTGCAAGTTTCTTCCCGTGTGCCGCAGTTTCCTGTCCTCAAGAGTGGGCTGACCTACTCTGAGTTACACTGTGGGGCAGTATAATGGGGACAATCAGCAGTGCTTCGTCTTTAGTTCCTCCAGTGACCTTTTTCAAGTCTCAGACTTTAAGTCTGCTTCCCCAGATATTGTGGGCTACAGTATCCTCCTGTCAGGCAAGATGGTTAGCCAGCTGAGTTAGATTGTTTCTGTACCTATATGTACCTTGATGATTGCAACAGCTTTGGGTTGTGATTGGAAATAAAGACAAGTACTGCTGGAGAAGCACTGGTAACCTGCAGCTCTTCTGAAAGAGGATTGCATATTCTGTGGAAAGACTGCCACTAAGCAGAGTTTCAAGGCCTTGGACTCCCTGCCTGGATGCATAACTTACTCAGGATTTTCAAGGGTTTAAGCCATCTGCGTGATGTTTGTCTTAAACACATCACAGGACTTTAACAAGCTTCTGACACCTGAATCCCGGTATGGGATCTGAAAACACTGACTGCTGGGTGCAGTTAGGACTTTCCATCATGATAAATTCACACACACACCCTGTGCCCCTTTGTCTACTGTGGAGCCAGAAAACGTGCCTATTAGGTTGACAGCAAGCTGAGATCTAGATTGAATTTTGGACCAATGTCTATTATAGATGACCATAACGAAGCCCTGGCCCCCAGGCTGCAAGACTTCATGATCCTAAGTAAAGGTCTTGTGCTATCCCAACACTGGCACAGCCAGCCCTGTAGAGTTCAGCGCTAGCAGAATGTTTCTGCAAGCATGTCTGAGCCAATTGCAGTGCCCTAGATGTGCTCTGAAGATTTACTCTGTCTTGGGGCAAGTCTCGTGTTTTTTTAGAGGTGAATGCTTATGATTGTTAAAACATGCTAAGAGCAGCTGCTGCCTCCAGGAGACCTGGCCCAGGACCCTCCTGCCTGGCCACTGGCCACCCAGCCTGGTGCCAAGGTACCCAGGATTTCTGCCCGAGCTGAGGGGTGCAGCTGCTGCTCTCCTGTTTGCAGGTTCAATTAGCCCTGAAGCTGAGCACCTATCAGAGGCACGTGCACGCACACAAATGGCACACTGACATGGCTGTTCACACAGACTGCCCCAGCCAAGACTCTGCTGTCAGCAGCACCCACACATGGGACCCGTGTAATACAAGCACAAGCCAGTGATGTCCCTTCCCACTACTCTTGAGCTGGCAGACTCACATAACACCTTCATAAGCACATGCACGCTCACGAGTTCCTGGAATACCAGCATGACCCCTGTGTCTGCCCAGCACCTCTATCAGGACCCCAGGCCTCTGACATATCCCACAGGTCCCCTACTCGCCATTTGGTCCAGCTTGATAACATCAAATATGCCGCCCTCACACACTCATCCTAAAGGCATCCCACACTCACAGGTACCCCCGGGTACCAGCATGGACCCCCTTGCCCACCTGATACCCCTGCCTGGACCTGAGGTATCCTACTTGCCAGCTGGTCCAGCTTGAAGTTTGCTGGTGGATACAGGCACACCCCCCCCCAACACGTGGCTGTGGGAGGTACAGACACTCTCCTCCTCCAGCATCAAGCACCCGGCACACAAGCCTTGAGCTGCTGTCCCATGCCAGTTGCTGGCATGGAGCCACTCATTCCCCTCACTTGTGCTGATCCCCCCAGTAACTGGTTTTGTGAACACACAGAGTTACCGTGGCCATAGCTGTAGGGTGAGGCCCCACTGGCTCCGGTAGCTGACACCACAGGCCAAGGGTACCTGCACCCCTAGTCTGACTTCAGTAGCTGGCACCAATCTGGCAATTGGCAATTGGCTGGCACCAATCTGGCAATACCTGCACCCGTAGTCTGACTTCAGTAGCTGGCACCAGGCTGATCCCCCGGTATCTGGCACTTAGTCCCTAAAGCACACATACACATGAGGTAGAGTGTTGTGAGAGAGTTGTGAAAACATGTAGTAAGAAGACAGGACAGGCTGTGGTAGTCAAGCGCAGAGCTCAGCCAGACCAGTGCTGACTGGCCCAGGTTTACACCTGACCAGCCTCTTTTATAACCTCTTTCTGTCTACCCTGCTGTTTGTTGCTTGTAGTTCACCCTCCCCTGCACATTCCCTCAACAGCTGATACGGTCCCACCGACTCCATCCAACATTTTGGAAACACAGGTTTGCATCCTTACCAGTTTCAAAGTTCTGGTTCTTGAGAGCTCATCAATTAGTATGACTGATGATGTGTGTTTCTGGTTATTGTCTTTGTTAATGCTATTTGGTCAGGTTTTGTGACTGTGTGTTTCTCTGCCTCCCTTTCATTAACTTCCCAACTGTAAAAATAAATGTTCTCAGACTTGCTCCACACATCCTTACCAATTAGAGTGTCTGACCAGGTTTGTTCTCTCACCACCTTCCTTATCAGGTTTATCGCTGTATGTTCCTGTTTATGGCTCCTTTGGCCAGAGAGCTTTAAAAGAGCAGACATGCTCCTTCCACATCTCCTGATGTTCCCCCCAACTGGTAATACCAGAAGCAGCTGCACCACTCCTCACTCCTGTAGAGCCTGAACAGGCCCCCCCATGGGCTGCACACACTGAGGTAGGGGCCTGACTCCTCTGGGCCTTAACTGAGTTGGGGGGATGCAACACAAGGGCTGCGGTTGCTGTTCCTCCCATCAGAGGCAATAGACATGAACTTAAGACCAGTAACACCTCTGTAAGTGTAACAGCTCATATAGGCAAATCCAATTGTTTGGCTTTGATAGCTGCATCTCTTCAGGCACTGGGTCATGGGATGTCTGTGGCAAGATGGATCCTGCAGTTTTGGTCTCATTCTGACAGAGCTGAGTGATCTGCACTGGTGAACTGCTTCGTGGTTAGCTCTGTGCCGACTGCTGAGTTGCATTGCAGTATCAAAGACAGCTAGGCTTAATTTTTAGTTTTTTGGAAACAGTGGTAGTTCTGCACCACTTGTAATGTTAGTCTACATTACACATTTTTTCACAAGCTGTAAGACATTGCTGGTTTTTTACTTAAGGTTGGCATTCCCTTCCCATACTCCTTTATTTCCAGTGAACTATGGCTGACACTTAGCTGATAACAATTTTCTGACACTTTAGGGGCACGTAGTGACTACCCCTCCTATAGATTTCCCAGTCTAACCCAAATGTTCCTTCTCATAGCTTAAAGAATTGTAAATCAGAAGCTGGAATCCAAGAGAAGCATGTACCTCCCAGATTCCCCAATGTAGTCTCCAACTATCACAGAATCACAGAATCACTAAGGTTGGAAAGGACCTTCAAGTCCAACCATTACCCAACACCACCATGTCCCCTAAACCATGTCCTGAAGCACCACATCCACACGTTTTTTGAACACTTCCAGAGATGGTGACTCCACCACCTCCCTGGGCAGCCTGTTTCAATGCCTGACCACTCTCTTAGTGAAGAAATTGTTCCTAATATCCAATCTAAACCTCCCCTGGCACAACTTGAGTCCATTTCCTCTCGTCCTATCACTAGTTAGTTGGGAGAAGAGACCAACACCCACGTCGCCACAACCCCCTTTCAGGTAGTCGTAGAGAGCGATAAGGTCTCCCTTCAGCCTCTTCTCCAGACTGAACACCCCCAGTTCCCTCAGCCGCTCCCCATAAGACTTGTGCTCCAGACCCCTCACCAGCTTTGTTGCCCTTCTTTGGACACGCTCCAGCACCTCAACGTCCTTCTTGTAGTTAGTGGCCCAAAACTGAATACAGGATTCGAGGTGCGGCCTCACCAGTGCCGAGTAGAGAGACACAATCACTGCCCTCCTCCTGCTGGCCACA
>NW_010520543.1:0-2345 GCF_000687285.1 Phaethon lepturus
ATTGATGAAGCCCCATGTGGCCGAGCAGCCCCGGATCCACCCCGAAAAAAGTCCTTTTCATTTGATTAAACAGCTCCTTCCTCCTCGCCCTCAGAGTAGATTTAGCACTCACCAGTGCACTATTCTCCTGTAGCCTTATTCTGGGGACAAATTCCTAAATCACCCAATAAATTATAGGCTTAATGCTGCCGCTTTTGAGAGCGTGAGCCCTGAGTTCGCAGGACACAGTGATGCTGCAGATGGGGCGGGGGGGGCACATGTGAATTATTGAGCATCCCTATTTTTTTTTTTAGCCAGTGTTTCAGACCTTGGAGGAGATCTCTTGAGGAAATGGGTGCCCAGTGCTTGGGAAAACTTGCACCTCCGCAAGGTCCCCTGACAAGAAGGTGCTTGACATCGTTCCCCACTTCTCCGGCTCTGCAAAACTGCAGGCGCTGGTTGTCTGCCCCCAAAACGCAGCCGCCTCCGGGGGGTTGGGGGGACCGGAGAGTGGCCCTAGGGCGGGGGAGAACATCCCGTCCCGCTCTGCTCCACGTCCCGGTGACTGCCACCGAGCCCCGCAAAGCTGTGTTCGGGATTTGGGTGCCTAATTCCTGCTAATTTCCCTGGGAAAGGGGAAACCGGATCCTCTAAGGCAGCTCTGGAAAAAATCTCAGCCCAGGCTGTTGGGTAATTGGAAGGGCTACCCGACTAATTAAGAGCGTGGTGTGTTTGTCACCTCCAAAGCCCTCTGGAACAACAGTTAATTAACCCGCGTGGTTCTGGGCCTTGCAGAGACGGGTGTCGTTACCCTCGTTTCGCAGACGGGGAATCGTGCGGATCAGAGGTGCCGTGACTTGTCTGAGACCAGGTGAAGGGCATGTTTCACCGCCTTAGTGTCCAGCCCGGTGCTGGGGACGCGCCGTGTCCCTCTCAGATGCCTTTACTCAGCATTGCCAGGATTTTGCTGGCCAGGGAGGTTTCACGCTGTGCCTGGAGCATCCCCACGTGCCGCCCCGGTCCCGGGCTGCATTGCAAGGAGCATTTGCTGAAGATCCTCCTTCTGTGCAAGCGGTTTTGGAAAATGCAAAGCCACAGGCAGGACCTGGCTTGCTCTGAAGCGGAGTTTTCTCATTTCTAGCATCCTTGGGTGGACAGAGGCAGAGGAGCACGTATTTGGCTATATAGGATACAGGAGCCCCTCTCCCTGCAGCCTCTCGGATGCTCCCGGTGTCTTCAGGGAGGGGAGAATGTCTTAGCTGGGAAAACACACCTCAGGCGCCCGAGGTGCCGGAGGCTGGACGGGAGGACAGCAGCAGGGTCTGAGCCGGGCGCGGGCTTACTGCTTTGGTCGTGCCCATCTCTCCTAGCACGGGAGTCACCCGAGCTCTGCGTGGCCGGGATCAACGTTCATGGCGCTGCGGGACCCGGCATCCCTCCAGCTGCTGCAGGGGTGAGTGGAGACCCCCACATTTCCACCCATTTCTGCTCTTTCTCTGCAAGATAAGTGATGGCTGCACAAGCAAGAAGGCTCTGCAGGTGGGTCCAAGAAGATTAAATGCCCTCGTTAATTCTTGCCCAGTGCAATACGGTGAGCATCGCATGCGCCATGCTCCGAGTTTCTGACTTTCTCAAGGCACCACAGGGTTGAACTCGTCCTGGGAGGACATCTCCGGTGTGGAGCATCCTGAGACCACAGCCCTTGGGAAGGCCTTTCCTGACAATTCCCAGGTCTTGAAGAGTTTCCAGCAGACAAGAAGAAATACTTCTCCTTCCTCCAAAAAGCAGAGGGACTTGCCCAGGTCCATGCAGGAGAGGCAGTACTGGAGGGGGGCACACAAGACCCTGTTGCCATTACCTCGGAGCTTGCGTGCAAATCCCTGCTGAAATATTTATTACGGTCTGCAATCAATAATTAGCCCCCAGGAAAAGACATTTCTGGCAGCCGGCTCCTCCGCTCGCTTTCGGAGGGCAGTGTGGGGCTGAGGCGTGCGGGTCGCTGAGCGCCTGCCCCCCATCTGCAGCCAGTGGGGAAATGGGGTGGAAATGGGGGGGCTGAGGGCTGGGGAGGAAGGCTGGGTGTGCGTGGATCTCTGTGGAGCCTGCCTTGGAGCAAAGTTGGAGGGCAAGGAAGGGAAAATTACGCCTTACGCCTGTCCCAACCCTCCAGCGTCGAGGGGCCCGGGCAGACGAAGAGCATGGGTGCCCTTTGTGCCTGGAAAGAAGTGGCCAAATCTGCCCGGACCAAGCCAAGCATGTCAGGTGCTGTTTTGAAAGCTCTGCTGGGAAGTCACCCCTGGGACGGTTTGGCCGCCTGGGCAGAGAGTCACGAGGCCGGTCCCGGCGTTGCCGGGTGCTTGCCGGGC
>NW_010520543.1:2491-2799 GCF_000687285.1 Phaethon lepturus
TAGACCTTTTCCGCTTGGCTGCAGTGTGGGGCAGCTCTGGCCATGCCAGAGGAACCAGAGGCGAAGCTCCCCCCCATCTCTATGGCACAACATCCCTGATGGGGGGACAGAGGCTGGGGGCAGGCGTGGGCCCCTGACACCCTGATCAGCCAGAGTGACCACGGACCTGTCCCCGTCCCCGCGCGCACCGTGTCTCACCCTTCTTGTTCACAGAATGGCTTCAGGGGTGCTGAGCACCCTTGGGTGCTGAGCTGCCGCCTTCTACACCGTGGGGCTTGGGCTTCATCCCCCCTCCATCCCAGAATCCA
>NW_010520544.1:0-839 GCF_000687285.1 Phaethon lepturus
CGGGATGCGCTGGCACAGGGAGGCGAGGTGGACGCTTCCCGGCATCTCAGGTTATTAAAATGAATTTGCAGCTGGACTCTGACCCGTTGGAGTCTCGATTCCACGAACCTCATGAAACCTGCTCTCCCCAAATCCAGGCTGAGTCCCGTGCGGGATGTGCCAGGCTAACGGCACCGGCATTCCGGGCATTCTTCCCCAGCATGGCCACACATGCCGCTCGCCCGCGTGTGCCGCTTGCCGCCATCCTCTTCACCGGGACAGTGGGATGTCCACGAGCGTTTCCTCCTGCCCCGCTGGCCTGGTGCATCTGCCCCGGCTGCGTTTTGCTCCTGGGGAGACCCGGGGGGTGGTCCTGGCTCCTCCACGGAGCCTCCCAGCACTGCCTGGACCTCCCCAAGAGATGCTCCCGAATCTTTTGGCAGCGAGGATGAGGAGGAGCATTTCCAGGGGTGGCGGCAGCAAGGTCATGGTGGCAATGGTGTTAGTCCTGAAATCTGGCATCCTCAGGGGAAAAAACTCCCCGTCATCGGTGCAAGGCTGAACTTCATGAGGACGGGGCTGTCAAAAGCCATCCGGGACCGTGCGCTCGGTGCTGCGGGAGGAGGAACCCACCTTCACGTGGCGGCAGGAGCGGAGCAGCAAGCGGGGTTTGCTTGTTGGAGAGTTACCTTCTGTAGCAAGATTTAACAAGGGTATCGAGGAGAAAGTGGTCTTGTTAGAAAAGCCCGTGTGGTGGCCGCTGTGCCCGGCTGGCTTGGGTGCTTTCATGCAAAATTTGCTCGTTTTTGGGTTGGGAGCTGGGGTTTTATGTGGGAAACTGGGCAGCTCTGAGTCTGTTG
>NW_010520544.1:875-1165 GCF_000687285.1 Phaethon lepturus
CTCAACAAGGCAGAAACTCCTGGAAAACCCTCCTGCGAGTCCCCGTGGAGTGGGGTCGGGCTGGGGGGCTGAGACTGGTGTAGGGGAGGAGGACCCCATCATGGGGATGCGTTTCAGAGCTGCGGTGCCCATCGTAAGGTTCTTGATCAGGGACCTAAAAACTCCCGTGGCAGGATGAGGCCCTCGGGCACCGGCACATCCGGCAGCTTTGGAGGCTTTGGAGGAGACAAATTCCTCACGGAGCTGGGAGAGGCAGGAGGCACCAACGGAGGATGGAGCCCCGTAGCAAA
>NW_010520545.1:0-933 GCF_000687285.1 Phaethon lepturus
ATAACTCAATAACAAGGCAGAAAAAAATAAAATCTTTTTGCAGGCAAGGCAAAACGTTCGCTTTATTGGGAATAAAAAGGCCTCTGGTACGGTTTTTCCCGGCACGGCAGGGAGCGGCGGCGCTTTCCAAGCGTTGGGACCGTGGGAGGCCCAATTGTAGCAGCGTCCTGGCAGCGCGCGGGGATGGTTTCCATTCGGTGCGAACATTACAGGGGAGATTGTGTTTCACGTCTTGCTGCTGGGGCTCCCTTCCCCGGCAGCACCGGCCCCAAAGGGGGGCTTGGAAGAAAATAGCCGCGGTGTTTTCCAAGCTGCCTCCTTTGGAGCGGGCTCCTGTGCTGCCTGGCCGCTTCCCAAAGGAAACGGATCTGCCTGGATAATGTTTCCCAACCTGATCACCAGGAATGCTGCTCATTTTGCCCAGGACTTTCTCCCCGGGAAGGCGACACCGCTCGTTTTCCTCTGCCTTTCTCCCTTGTGCTCCCCCTCTTCCTCCCTCCCCAAAGGAGGGATGCTCACCTCGTTTCTGAGCGGTCGGTGACCCCGTGTTTCCTATTGCTTTGCAGGGGCGATGCTCGGGGGAGACCTGAACAGCACCAACGGAGCCTGCCCGAGCCCCGTGGGTAAGTGCGGAGCCCCTCCTTGCCTTTTGGCAAGCGGCGCGAGCGCCAGGACCTGCGCCCTCGGCTCTGCCGCTCCTCGCCTCGGTTTCCCCGCGCATAACGTAGGGTTTTGCTTTCCCGTTCGGCGCCGTCGGTCGACGGAGAAGCGCCAGGGAAGATTTCGCCGCTGTTGGCAGCGGGAGGGTTTGGCTCATGGAGCCCCGGGCCGGCGCCTTTGCTGGGGGCCGCTGGTTTCGGTGGACACCCCAGAGACCAAGGCAAGGAGGGGGTGCGTGTCCTGGGGGCCAGCGTCTCCCCGGGGTCTTCGGGA
>NW_010520545.1:1007-1290 GCF_000687285.1 Phaethon lepturus
GACTGGGGTGGCCGCGGAGGACCGCGATTTGGGCAGCTCTGGGTTCAGCTCCCCGCGCTGCAACCGGTTCCTCCCCTGACCTGGGGTGAGTCACTTAACGCCCGGTTCCTCGTTGCGCTTGGGCCCTATGAAGGAGCTTTACTGCGAGGAAAAAAGCTCGTTAAGTCCCTTTCCGCTGCCAGAGCTTCAGTGCTAACGAGGCTCAGACCTTGTGGCTTAGCTCCCCAGCTATAAAACGTGCCAATAATACCTCCTTCCCCGCGGGGCGAGCTCGTCGGGGCTG
>NW_010520546.1:0-228 GCF_000687285.1 Phaethon lepturus
AAAGCCTATTTCCACCAAAAGCACGGCTCGCTCTGGAGCGAACTTGCTCTCTGGAGGGAAAAACCCCCTCATGATTAAAGGATAGTTCAGGAGGTACCTGCCAATGAAAAATTTGATTATAACTGGAAGAAGTTTAGGGTGACACGGTCCGCGGCGTCGGGCTTTTAAAGCTGGCTTTGTCTGTTCAGCGACTTGTGCACAAAGCCGGCGCTGCCCACGTCCCTGGCA
>NW_010520546.1:243-5729 GCF_000687285.1 Phaethon lepturus
TTAGCGGTATCGGAAACGCACACGCTAGAGAAATGGCTAAAACTGAGTGCGAAATGAAACGTGTCTGGCCACGCAGGGACACCCTTGCTTAACACCTTATTAATTATGCAGGGTTTTCAAAAGTCATCTTAAGCTCACATAATTCGTACGTGAGACAGGTTGAGAAAAGATAATGATGTATCGACATTGTCTTTTCACAGAGGTAGTTAGTAATAAGATGATAACAATCGTGCCAGACCCGCTTTCTCTCCCGCTCAGGCAGCGTGTGCTACTCCTCAGTGGTTTTTATTTCACAGCGTTAATAGTTCAGCCCCCTCAAATCAGCAAAGTGCTGATCGTAAGGGCAGTTTTGGGCTCTAGGTAACGAGAGAGGCTTAATACCCCGAAAGATCTTTCCTACATTGAAGGGATATTTCCACCTACTACAGTGGGGTTTTGATAGTAAATTCAGGCTCGGTATCATTTCCATTGGAATCTATAAAACAACAAACCGAAACAAATCCAGCCAGCTTATTGATCAGAGCTGGAGCCTCTTCTGTCTTGTTTTGGCAGTTATTTTCTCATGTTCTTGCCCTAAATATGAGCTGCTTCATCTGCATAACAGACATGATTGCATTTTTTTTTAAGTAATAATTTCGAAGATGTTACTGAAAAACTTTCTTATCTGCTTCTGCCAATGACAGTCTTAAAGGGTGAAATATTGATGAGGACTAGTGAATGTATGCAATAATTCAGCAGCAAATTAAACCTAGAACACTTAAACATCTGTTTTTTCATCAATTCCATACATTTTGCACAGTTAGTGATTTGTTTCCTTCATCAAGGACTTGCAGTAATGTAATTATACGTTCAAAATCTGTGTTCTAGATTTTCTTGTTTTCTTTTTCGTTAGTAGCAACATAAGGTGATGCAGACCCACCGGGAGGGTTGAAATTAGCACCTCATGTGCAAGCTTTTATTGTTTGATGGTTTTCTTTTTCTTGTGGAACTGGTTCCTAATCTTTCATGACCTTTTAATAGGTCAAACCTGGCACAGGTGCCTACTTCATTTCTAGGACAATCTGTAAGGGAAAATAAATTCTCCAACCCCTAAGGCTTGGTTGTGTGAGCCATCAACGCATTTGTTTCCAATTCGGGCACTAGTGCTACATACGATTTTTTTTTTCTCTGGTGCATTGTACAAGTTGCACGAACTTGTTCATATGAACAATATGAAATACTGGTTTGTTTGTGAATTCCTTTAAGTCTCAGGGGCAGCAGAGGCTTTCCATGTCTCGGGATGCTCTGGAAGTGTCCTGGGCTCTGGCTTTTATGGAGGACGGGATTCTCTGGAGTAGAGAGCCAACAACAGCATCAGTTTTCCACCGTACACTCTGCACTGGAAATGTCTGCCCGTTTCCCATCAAGAGATTGAAATGGAGTGGGACAAGGCAGGTACATGGGTTTTTAAGTATGGTTTTAATTTTAGGTTCCAGAAAACTCATTGTAAATAGATGCAGCCGTATCTACATGGCTGCGCTCAGTGCTCCACATCTGAACTGAAATAATTGTAATGTTCTTTTTCCTCAGACCTACCAGTTATGCAAGCTGAAGCTTTACTTGAGTAGGGATCAGGATTTTTCAGGTTTAGCTCAAACCATTTAACGGGAGGTGATCTATCTGGAGGGGGAGGCAAAAAAAGGCAAAATAAAAAAAAAAAACCAAACTTAAAACCAAGCATCTTACTTTAGTGCTGTGTCTTTCATAAATACTAAAAGTTATTTTGTGTCTCCCGACAATGTTTTGTTTAAAATTATCTTATGTTTAAAATACAATAAAGAGGAAGAAGAACAAGATTCAATAATTTTCCTTCCCTTCCATAGCACTTTATTACTTGCCAAAGTGCCAGAACTGACAAATTATCCAATAACACAAAACTGAAGGCAACATCGCAGTCATTGTAAAGCTGGATTAGTTTATAAAGTATCCTTGTTGTGTTTCCTAAAATGAATAACTAATATTCAGCAAACCTGTTGCAGACTCTTTTCCCCCTTCTTTCTCTTTCTTCTTTTTCTTTCTGGCACTAAAAGGAGCAGAAAGTTAGACATTTATTTACTTGTCAAAAGAGAGGAAATTCTTCAGAAAGAAAAATTGTGTGCTACCTAAACCATTTCAGGATGTGAAAGGAAATGCATTGGATTTCCAGCCTGCCCTGTGGGTAGCTGTGGCCCTGGCGTGGGGGGCGGGCGAGGGCGTCTGGGGGTGTCGCAGTATAGTGATTTTTTTTTTTTTTTTCCCAAAGGGCAATACTGAGATTTTCTCAATTAATTACTAAGTACTACATATTACTCTATATTGAATTATAACTAACAGTTGATTTAATACTAAGCTTAGAATTTGCTGAAGGCTATTGTAGGAAAAGGTAGCACATCAGAGCCGGCAGTTAACGGCTTTCTGGCTTTTTTGGTTTTTTTTATACTGCAGACACAGGCCGCCGTCTCATGTGTGTAGGTGTGCCCATTCGACGTGCCTTGTTGCACTGCAAAGGATGCCCAAAGACGACAGCGCTCCTGTGGACACCGGTGCCCGCGGGGGAAAACCAGTACTGAGCTGCAGTAAGAGATGAGGCTTCACACGGAGAAGTTTTTGGATGAGGGTTCTGTGTTTTGCTAACTTTGTTTGGGGTAGGTTAAGCAGAGCGCTCCGCAGGGAGCACTGCAAGAGCCTCACCGATGCGTGAAGGAAGCAATATTAAGCCCTGCTTTTATGTATGTATGCACTTTAAAAGCTTAAGTATAGCAGTATATGTGCATTAACGCGGCTACACAGCTTCCAAAATAAAGCTGGGCCGAGTCTGATGGCTCGTACTGGGGGCAGGGCAAATCTGTTCTTCTCGAATCGCTCTGCAAAGCCGTTCCACCTCACCTCCTCCTTCGCTCCCGGCATGTCGAGAGGCTGCGAATAACCCGACGGTACTTTATGCTGCTCCACAGCAAAAATAGTCACATTCTGGCCCAACACTGTGCAATTTAATAATTAAGAAATATTTTACGGCAGAGATATCAGTAAGCAAGAGCAGGTGCAGGTCATGTGGAGAGCACGCTGAAAGCTGTATTTCAGTTCATCTGATTTGATCCTGGTCCCTGCCACCCACCCCTCTGGTGTCACCATGCACAGCCAGAAGGACGTTCTCCTTTAGGGAGTGTCAGCAGACACGAAATCCTGCACTGGCATTTAACGCCTGTCGCAGGAGGAGGCAAACCCACCACACCTAATTCCACGTAATTACGGATTGTTTCAGCCTTTTGCTTCCCAGGACAATGATCTAATTGGAGTCACTTTACCATGTGCCCCTAAAGGATCATCTAGATCTTTGATCCTCTCTGGATTATGTTTAAACTGTAACTGGTATTTTACAGTGCCATTAATGTGCCAGGTCACCCCCAAATGCTCTTATGTCTACATAACAAGGTACCCAAATTAATTCTGAATGTGCTTGCTTACAAAGGAGGAGGGTTGTAGTAACGTCAGTGAATCAGTCTCTAATAGTTTGTATGTCCCGGTTTGCAAAACTCATCGACCAAGTCACTCCTCGTACTGAAAGCTTACGGTGGTGGAGCAGATCAAGCATCGGCACAGGCTGCCCAGGGCGGTGGTGGAGTCACCATCACTGGAAGTGCTCAAAAAACGTGTGGACGCGGCACTTCGAGACATGGTTTAGTGGGCTTGGTGGTGTTGGGCTGACGGTTGGACTTGATGATCTTAGAGGTCTTTTCCAACCTTAATGATTCTGTGATTCAGTGAGTGTTGCTGGGGCCACCTCTGCGGTGTGCTAGCACCTACAGCCCATGTAACTCCGGGCTGGCTCCCTCTTCCAGTTATGATAAGAGCTGCAAAATACAAAACAGGGTCAAAATAAAAAGAACCTGTAAGTTGTTACATTCAGTCATTTAAATTCAGCATCTACTTGTAGGACGGGTGGGAAACTGGCCCAAGATAATTAGGTATGGTTTATGCTAAAAGGAGAACTACTCTGCAGGACTGGAGTTTATTAGTTCATTAGGAACAGTTTTGAGACTGGCACTTAACTTGGCAACGTGGTAATGAAATTTGCCCGTGACACACAAGCTAGCAAGGTATTGCTGGCGCAGAGGAGGTTTGATAGGAAGAAATAGATGACTGGGAGGGCTGCAGTAATGAAAATAATACGAATAATAGTAAAAAGTACAAGATTCTGCACTTTGGGACTTAGAAATGAAAAATTTCTGCCATAACTGGAAAATTACAGTTGTAGATGATGGAGGAAGAGAAGGACTTTAATATTCAAGTAGGTCTTTTATTGTAAACCAGAACTTGTTGCAGACACGCAACCCGTTGCCTGCAGGATGCTGTTTACAATTCTGGTCACAATTGTTCAAAATGAAAGTTAATCAAGGACTTTCCATCTCTCCCCAGGCATCACAGCCTGTCTTTCACCAGGGTCCCAAAAGGACTGCGTTAAAGCAGCCCAGCAGAGCCAGAGAAGAGATCAGCTTGTTTCCTGGAGACGCATCAGGATGAAATATCAAATGCTGACTACAAAACCAGAGGGATGGTAACATACGGTCAGATCAGCATAAATTTCTCCTGAATGAATTAGGGCAAAAATCCACGACAGGAGCGAGGACCTGGAACCCCCCGTTCCACGGGAGTAGACCACGCAACAAGCCCCAGCAGCGCAGGGTGGAGACGTGGGCTGCCGAACGGAACGGTGCGCCGTGGTCGCCCGTGCTAGCGCGGGTCTCGGTGAGCCTGGGCGCTGCTTTGGGTCTTAAGCCCAGTTCTGATTTTTAAGCTAGGCTATGCTTTTGAAAGGCCCGCCATACAATTTTGGTGGTTAACAATACTGCAGACAGTCCATCTGTCCGTCTGTTCCCTTTGTCAGCCGCATAGATGGTTTGCTAATTAGGAGAGGTGTGATTTGTTCTGTCGATGGGGAATAAAAAGCAGATAGGGCAAAATTTTAATAGAAAATCTTCAAGTGTCTTCAGGGACTGCAGCTCTGGATGGAGAGGCCAACGCATTGATGATTTTTTTGTGTGTGTGTGATGCATTTACATTACCAGTGTGGCCAAGTCCCTAAGGGGAACTTCACACAGGTTCTAAGTGTATTTTGAGGTTGTGGTGAGAGCCATCATGTTCCCACGGCTCTGGGAAGAAATCAAGAAGGTGCTGACCGATAATAGCTTGGCAAGCGAGCAGAAATTTTCAAATGTTCCCTTTCAAATCTGTGCGAGTCTAGAGCTACACCTCAAAGTGGCCCATACCCACAACTAAATCTTCCATTTTCTTTTCAGCACGTAATTTCACAGAACTCTGATTGCTCTTCCACAGCATTTTCATCACACTGTACAAGAAAGGAGAAAATTACTAACAATTAGCTGAACTCTGTAGGCTTCACTCAAGAGCTCCACTGCCTTCACTGGGAGCACTTCCCAGGGTTGGATTCAGATTTCCCCCCCCCCCCC
>NW_010520546.1:5901-21717 GCF_000687285.1 Phaethon lepturus
GGGCTGAACAGAACCCCTATTTCCAGAGAATATAGTATTTTAGTAAGGATATGTATCACATAATGAAATGTGAGTACATTTCATTAAAGCAAGACTTACCACCAGTAGTAATGATCTGGAAAGGCAGCTATAAGAGCAATGCCCTGTAAGTGACTGGGAAGATGATTTCATTGAAGATTTTAAATTTTACAGTACTGTGATTTTTTTTTTTAGTGTGTGTATGTGTGGAGTACATGTCAATGCGTGATGCAAAGAAAGCAGCTAATGAACCAGCACTACTTAATCCAACTAAGAAAATTAGAAAGTGAGGGAGTAAACAAACACATATGGATAAAATGATAGGCCTTATATCTGTTACTGTCTAGTAAGATCCAAATACTCTGAGAACACCTAATTGTAAAGCACTTAGGAAACGATCACCTAGTAAGTCTTTACGAGTGACAGCTTCCCAGATCCTGATGTCTTACGCATTTGGGATTTCTTGCCCAAAAGATTTTTCTGTAGGTTAGATAAGCCCTTTTGCTGATAACCTGTGAGGTGGGGGAATACCTGCACTCCCCAAGAAACAAACAGATGATCCTGTGCAGGTATATAATAATAATTTCATTTTAAAAGGTCTGGAGTCCTACTTATTGGGGGTGGCTGGGAGGGCTTGGAGAGGGACCCTACATGTTCAGAATAGGGTTCACTCAATCGATGAGCCTGTCTGTAAGGTTGTACCCTACCCAGGGAACTGCAACAAACTCCCTTTTTAAGCACTGACCCCTCTTTGTCCTTGCCCTTGGGAAGCAGCAAGCTGCCTACCTGCTGCAGGGCTGCCAAGGCGAGCAGGGCGGCACGTGCGGATTTTGCTGCCCGGTGCCAAGGGGCTGGGGACCAGCCAAGGCTGCTCCCGCCATGGGGACACCAGTGGGACCGGGGGCCGCCGCCCCAGCCCGTGCTCAGCTCCTGCAGCCAGACCTCTGCCGGTGCAGCGGGCGGGAGCGGCCGTGGCTTTTCGGCTGCCCCAGCAACGCGCAGCTTTGGCAGGCACCGACTCATTCTGCTTGTGGTGAAAGGCACAGGGAGGCGGCGAGGACCTTCGTGTCCCTACCCCGCTTCTCCGAGCAATCGGGTTGAACAAGGTCCTAGACGAGCTCCTGAGATGGGTAACTCATCCCTATCGTTATCTAACAGACCATCTTCTAAAATCAGCAGGGTGGGCGTAGCTGAGATGGCTGGGACCGCTTCTGCGAGCGTGGCTGATACAGAACCGGAGGGACGTTTTGGGGAGGTAGGTCACACGTTGATTCATTCCCGACGCTTTGATAACCTGTCAGCTGCCGTGAAAGCCGGAGGCAGAACCGTCTGTGTTTGCAAAGCTGAGGCTGCTGGCCGAGACAGGTCTTTGGGTTTTTGGCACAAGACCAGGCAACCTCTGGCAGCTGTGGCATCGCTGGGACTGTGTCCCCACGTCAGTCGGTGCCGTCCGTGGGTAGGTCTCTGCAGCTCCTCTTGCCTGATTAATTCTGGTACTTGCTGCTCTTGGACTGTAGCACTTTGTTACTGCACTTCATTACCATCCCTCACCTCTCCAGGCATTTCTCCACAACGTATTTTTCATGACTCTTGCGGCCGAAGGGTATTTTTCTCTTCCACCTCCATCTCCTCTCTCTGCTCGATGTGGGGCTTTGCCCTGCCCAGGGATGTGCTGAGCTGCCAGTCCTGGGGTGGGCAGGCTAAGCCGGGCTTTTCCCCCTGCGCAAAGGTGAGCTTAGCTGGGCTGAGGCCTCAGGGAACAAGCACATTCTTAAAACAGCTTTTATCCTACAGCAAGGAGGGTCCAGCGGTTACCGGGCCGGGGACCACCGTGCCCAGGTTCAGCTCTGCTGCGAGAGGGGCAGCAGCGCTGTTTGCTGTCGATGTCAGTATAGGTGTAGTTTAAATCAAATCTCTAGTTAGGAATGGTAAAATTAATGTTTTTTTAGTAAATCTGGGACTGAAAAAAAGCCTGTTCTTACTTTGGACTTGTCCTTTGCCTGACAATAGAAAGAATGAGCTATTCCTATAATGTTTAACGCTCCTACGAGACCGTCAGCTTGCTCCTATCAGTTAAAACACATTTGTCTTTTCATTAGTTTAAACTTACAGGAAGAAAAATCATTTTGTTAAGCAGAGAGGCATCTGCAAACATCAGGATTTATAAAACAGTTCTTGCATTCTCCTAAGCCCCATGTTTTTTCCTCTCTTTGTTTTCAAGTCTAAAAATGACAGGAAGGTCGATGTGACCATGACTTAAAAATTGGGACCATGAATTTGACAAATGCCACAGCCTCATATAATTTTACTCCCATGAATATTTTTTTTTTCTCCCAACAAGATCACTTCTTGAGGAGGAGGAGGAGGCTGACCCATGGAGCCCTTCTAAAAGACACCGATAACTCAGGTTTTTTCACTTCAGCAGTGCTATTGTTTGCGTGCTTGACATTTGTCCTACGTTTTTGTGCCACCTACTACAGCTCCCTCTGATCGAATCACCGCTTCCGTTATTATTTCTCTGTTCCTTGACTTTTTCCAGTGAACTGAAAATACTTTCATTCTTGTCTGCTATTGATCAGATAATCCACAGGTCTGAGCTGCTCTGACATACCCGGGACTGCGGGTTGATGTATTGGAAAACAAATACGTATAAGGAGTAGCTGACGCTTCTTTCCCAGTACTTATATTTTAATAATTGCAATATGTTTTTGATACATTACAATTGACAGTAATTACATTGCAACACATATAGCGTGCATTTCCAGGAGGGGTATCTGAGAAAGCGAAACAACCAGTAATTCTTTTGAAAATACTCAGCTCTGCTGTTTCCTCCCCTCAAAAACCCATCTGTTGTAGATAAAATAATTGGTTTGCAACTAGTGTCTGAACATTTTCAGCAAATTTAAAAACATCTTCACTATTTAAATTCTTCTCAAGAGGGGAAGCAGTCATTTTTCAGATTTAGTGAAGATAAATGCATGCTTTTACGTGAAGGGCTTCCTTTAGCTCTTGCTTCCTCGACTGGTTTGGTACAGAAATTTCAGAGAACCGCAGGTGAAGGGATGCTACAGCTCCAGAAGCCTTTCCCCAGGCATCAGGTACGGTTCTCCCCTTAGGGCGGTTACGTTGCATGGACTTTTTTCTTCATAGAAAAATCTGACATCGACTAATTAAATCACTGTTCTGGTATTTCCCAGTCAAACATTTTCGTCAGCGAGCACTGCAGCTGTTAACTGGCAACGTGGGTGAAACTTTGGCTATTTAACAGCCGGGTAACTGCAGCCCTGGGCAGGGGACCGCACTGTCTTCTCTTTTACATCTGGATATTCTGGAGGAAAAACAACGTGGAAGAATCAGTCCACAATAGCTGAAAGATAGTTAATGACTGGTGCATGGGTCACTGCCTTTGAACACAATTACTCCTGCGTGGTTCAAATTTAGTGAGAAGGGAACAACAGAATACCCTCAACAGGGTACGGTCTGTCTTAAATAACCGTAGATACATTGAAAGCGATGAAGAATTTGGTCATCAGAGGTGGTGAGTTGAGTTACCTTCAGCTCTGTCTTACTCCAAAAAAGACTGAGGGCATTAAATGCTTTTGAAGATGAGATCACAGTGGAAAGATGGAGTCGCTCTTTTGAAGTGTATGGAAGCCTCCTGCTGTTGTTCACCCCCGGAATCCAGCGGTGGGATGCGGCACCGCCACGAGAGGCAGGCACACCCCCCAGCGCCTTGCCTGGAGCTTGTAAAGAGAATTAAATAACAGTGTCTCTGATTCATTTTTTTTATTTATTTATTTTCCTTTCAAACAAATAAGTTTTCTCCTTGAGATACAACAGCAAAGCTTTCGGAAACTTACACGGCGCTCTGTCTTTCTCCACAGGCTGGAGGAGGTTGCCCGGTGCGCTCAGGCTGCGTCTCTCCCCGGTGAGCTGGGCGGTGGTGTGCGGCCTCCAGCCCGCCTGCATGGCAAGAGGAAAGGGCCAGGGCAGCGGCTGTCCCAGGCCTTCATCAAAACTGAAGCTCATGAAGGTTTGGAGGTGCAATTGGGTGCGTTTGCATGAAAATTCAAAACTGGGAAGTGTTTGCTCCTGTCCAGCTGGACACCTGCCCTGCTCAGCAGCGGCTCCCCCAGGAGCTTCTCCAAAGACCTCGGAAGCACCTGAGAGCAGTGGGACTCTGGATAAGAGGGAGCAGCTAGATTAGCTTGACCTTAGAGTTTGGACTGTTGACTAATTCAAGTGTCTGTGCAAACCGACCTCCGAGTTATTTCTTTGAGAGATTACGACGAACAGGGTCAGTTCATAACCTCTTCCAACTTTCCACGCAACCTCAGCCAAGACAAAAACATTTCTTCTTACTTATGCTATTATTACCACCCAGATGACTACAGAGATACAGAATTATAAAACTACTAGCTTTTACAATTAAGTTGCATTTTTACTGAATGATTTATAGGTTTGTGACAAGGACACTCTTCTCTAATATAGGGTTTTTCCAAATGAATTTGCATCAGTTTCATAGGTCATACTCCCCACTTCAGTTCTTTCGTCTGCCGTTTGCTGTGGCTGTTAAACAGCTTTAAAATTAAAGTATGATTATTCAGAAATCACTTCATAAAACATTATATGCCATTTGCCACCGTTTTTTCCTTTATGTCTTGCACTAGGCAAGAGAAACTGCTGAGTTTGAACTAGCAACGGAAAGTTCATTATGGATAATTGTTGATTAGATAGGAAAGAGAATTATAGAGAAGAGATCAGAAACATCTAATTGTCTTCACCATGGACATGATGCTTTACAGATTGAAGGAGCTCGCAGTATCATTGGTGGCACTGAGATTACTAATGGATCTCTTGCTAATGCAGCCTGACAAATATGGGATGAATTGTAGACTATTTCACTGCTGTTACAAAGCACATTTCCTTTGTTCAGCTTCTGGCGGATGGATGAATTAACGGTAAGTTGTATTTTTAAAGAAAACATGTATTGGTGACAATGTAGGGTGGGCGCTTTGCTGAGGAGGAAGGTGGAGTTTTGACTCTCTGGATAAACAGTTTTAAATCATTTATCTTATATTTCCTTCTTCAGATTGATGTCCTGATACTGTTGGTCTAATAATGGGTATCTTATTCCTATCCCAGGTAAAGCCCAGAGGCAGTTGCCATTGCACACATCCCAAAATGGGGCTAGCTTGTGGTGGAATGCTTTTATGGACCAGGTGGTCCTTCCCAAGGAGTGAGAGAGAGAGAACGATAGGAAATTGTAGTTGCCAGTGTCTTTTTTTTTTTTCCTTAGAATACTGAAATGCTAAATTATTATCCACAGCTTCAGCTGCCTCAGTATTACTGTTATTTGGCTTGCTTTGAGCACAAATAGTTTTATATAGGATGGTATTACACCATCTGAGGGAAGCAAAAGTATGAGAAAGTAGGTATCTGGGAAGGGATTTTATTATTTAGAGTAGGATGGTAACTGTTGGAAGGAAAATAGAAGGGATTAAAACCAAAACATTCAGCTAGGGGAGAAAGAAAATAAACTTATTTTCTGTGTCTTTATGTAACTGTGCTACCAAAATCAACCATTCATCAAGGAGCCATTAGGGATACTGTGACCTGGAAAAGAGGCCATGTCCTCCTCCCATAACCGGTGCGTGAAAATGGAGAAAGGAAAAGGCCAATCAGTAAGAGAGTGACAATGTCAAGAAAATAAAGATGTCTTTTAAGGTATGGGGACTTTAGAGTTAACCTAAAAGAATGTTCTGCTGAAGCTAGTGTGCAAGGTTAAACCTGTACATATTTCTCTCCACCCAAAGTCTGCTTTTTCCAAGCCTCATTAACCATTTTGCTGAACATTACAATCATTACTCTTCTGCCACGTTATATCACATTTTTCAACCTTTTAGGTACAGACCTTAGAATTATTGATCCAATGAATCATACTGACTTAGGTGCTGGCTGCTGCTGAAACACTTCTGTAGAAACCAGGATGTTGGCTAAATAGCGAATATTTTTTTTTTTTCCTGAATATTCTTTATGTAAGGGAGTATTTTTCCACATGGAAGAAGCAGTGGCATGGGGACATCACCTCTTTGCAGTCTCTATGGCACCACATGATGTTTAAGGTATCTAATGGCAATGATGCAGAAATACCCAAAAAAGCCAAACAGATATATTTTCTTCTTCATTACTGAAAATAATGAGATCTGTATATATAGATGTGTGTATATATATATATAGAGAGAGAGAGGCATTCCCTACTCAATAGCTGAGGCTAGTGATATTATTTTGGCATTTTATTTGCTAACTGGGTTCACGTGGTATGCAATGGGAAGAGTTTGAACAGGTTTGACCAATCTCTTGGGGTGGTAACCTTAAGCGAAAGAGGATTTATAGGAATCACCCATTTGCACCAAGACGATGCCTGTTGATTGTATGTCTAATATATCTACAGTGCTACCATAGATGTGATAGAAGCAGATAGGCATTGGTCATCCCTTTTTTTCACGTGTTTTGGGAATGCCAAAAGACTAAGCTATTTGTGTGAAAAACTGATTTTGACTGAGCTACAGAAAAATCCTGCCTCAGCTGCCAGCGAGCACATGTGTGCACTGCATTAGGAGCTTTGGATTTTTGTCTTGTAATCAGTACTTTAATGGTACTTAAAGAATGGGCCTAGAGTTTATCCACCACACAAATGATTAGTATAATTTGAAATCTAGAATAAACATGCAGCCAGATGTGATACTCTCTCAGACCGTGTTGATGGTTATTGAACCTGGCCATAAAAAACTGAAGCAAGGTCATTTAGAGGAGGCACAGTCAAAGCACTGATGAAATCAGCAGTGGTTGGAGGTGTGAAAAGTTATCCTGTTCCTGACATATGTACCCTAACTACAGAGTTGTTCATAAACTTCGATCAGTTTCTGTAAGAGACACGACAAGACAATAACAATAAACTAATTAAAGCTAAGATATTAAAGATTCCCAAGCATCTGCTCAGTCTGAGCTGAGACATAAGAATGAATAATTTAATCCTGAAAAACTCAGCTCTGGTGCACTCATCTCAGATTGGATCCAGATGTATTTAGGGAGAAAACGCAGGACCTGATGCGTAGGAATTTGTCCAGGGGCAATCCTGAAAATAGACTCTATTTATTAAACAGAGTGTAAAGAGAAGGCTTGAAGGATCATATCTGTAGAGCAAAATATTATTTTTATTTTCATTGTTTCAGTGCCTGCAGTAGGACGGGAATAACCACCTCCTGCTTGGAAGAGCCTGAAACGGAGACAAGGCACGGCAAGGACAGATGCTACCTGCCTTGCTCATATTTCAAGTTGCTATAGGGAATTTGTAACAGAGCTAGGAACAAGATGTTCTGAGCCTCAGACTAGTACTTGAACATCAGGTTTCTTTGTTTGCTATCTTGAGTACTTCACATTTGGTTTTCTGTCGTACCCAGGCTACTTAAAGCTGCCAGAGAAATCCTGCACCTTCCCCTGGCATCCCAAGTGCTACGTTATATCGGCCCTAGACCGGAATACAAGAGTATCCCCCAAATAACATAAATGGCATTACAGTCTCTCTATTAGTTATTAGGTAAATTATCACGATCTTTAAAAATACCAAATAAGCTAATTATACGGTAAGCACTTTTTCTTTTGTGTTTACAGAATGAAATGCGTAATTCACAAGCTTAACAACTCCCAGCACTAAACTGGGATTACAAAACTGCATATGTATATCCAGTTTACCGCAAAATATACATTGGCAGTGAGCTTAAGACAACATATTTTGGCAGATCCAAGTTGCTTCCTGTAAGGTTCAAGAGAAAGGAGCTGTATGATTTATTTTGTAGGAAAATGTTTTGATAGAATACTCAACAGCATTTCCCAATTCGCTTATCTGTTTTGTTTTCAAGAATAAAAAGGTTGAAATAGTTAATAATTTTGAATAAAATTAACTTTTCCTTAGCAAAGCAAACAACAACAAAAAAAGCTCTGGTAATTCTCTTGCAGCTTTCCAAAACAATTAGGCAGTAATGACTGCTGAAGAGATTTTCATGTAGTTTCAAACACTGGTTGGAACAATTGGAAGCTACAAATTTTTCTCATTGTGACTTTATTATCGGAAAAGAAATGACTAATTTGGAGTTTGTTATTATTGTTTTATAGTCCGTGAAATATAAGTATATAAGTAAACATTTCCATGAATATAAATACATAAAATACATAATGTGAAATAGTTAAAAATTAAACAGTTCTTTAGCTGAGGCTGAGCCAGGCTGAATTATAACAAGGGCGGAAAACTGTGGTTTTCAGTACTCCAGCAGAGCCTGCCCGGATTGGAGCTGCTGGCAGGTTCCACGCCAAAAATCATCCCGTTGATGCAACTGGGACCTTGACCTTGGCTGGCCGCACAGGTGGGTTCTCTCAGTCCGGGTGGCCCCGGTGTTCGGGGGCTGCCAGCCTGGGCCCCCGCTGCTGCACGAGGGGCTGGCGGGCAGACCTGCCTGGCATGCCGGACTGGGATGCTCTCGCATCTGGGGTGCATCTCCTGCACCTTGTCAGGACAGAGAGACAGATGCCGTAGCCAACGCAGCCCTCGGCTTATAAGCCAGCTTCTGCTGTATTATTATTGTTGTTGTTTTATTTATGCAACGAAAGAAATGCGCTCTCTTATTAGACCTATTTTTCATGGTATCTTCTTCCCTGAGGTCAAACGCCTCGTCAGCACGGGCGTCCCGGTGAGCAGCACATCGCTGCGTCCTCCGGCCACAGGCTGTACCTCGAGCAAACGCCTTCATAAGGCAGAAGGGGTGAGGACCGCCGAGGGCCCGAGAAAGATGTGAAGCTGCTGGGTACTGCTGGCCGGGAGCTGGGAGGGTGAGGTTTGGCCCCAGGTGTTTTTTGCAGACAATACAGTTTATATTAATTATTCACCACCGATAGCTACGTCCCTTCCAAAAGGTTCATCTATATATAAAAAAACCACCCTGTAATTAATTTAAAGATAACCCATGTTTAAGAATTATCGTATATTGCCTTTCAGTGAGACTGCTTATCCTCAATTTTTTCTTATTTGCTATCTCAATTTGAGTAGATGAATGAGCAAGGACATACGAATAACATCTGAAAGAGTGGGTTCCTCACCCTTTAACGACTGTTGATTAAAGTAGTTCTGTAATAGGGCAGCAATGAGAAGCATTTTTTCCTGTGTGGATTCTATAGCACCTACTGAGGTTTGGATTTGTATCATAGTCTTTTTCTTCCTAGAAGTGCCAATATAAATCTCGCTCCTTTGCACGTCAGTCCAGGGTCTGCCTCGCTCCAGCCTGTTCGTTCCTTAGGAGCTCTAATCCGTTCCTTTGACTTTCATCCAGCTGTACTGCCCCAGGTAACTCCGTACAACTACGCACCAGATGCTCTTTCTGGCATTTCACCTTGCTCCTCACCTCGCCTGCACAGTTTAACTGTCCCGGAGCTCCACCCGAGCGGCACTTCTCCAGACTATTTTGGTCCTCATCCAGACCATATGTATTTCCTTCCCTCTCAAGTGCAGTAAATGTGTTGCTGGAAGCGGACGTCCCTGTCGATCGCGTCCTGCCCCTTCCTCCCCAGAAGCGCTTGACAAATGTTCTCTCCGCGCCGTGTCTTGCTCTGCCAGCGCCGGCGCTGCCCGTCACCTCCGTGCCTGCCTCCCTCAACTCCCCTTATGTGCCACACCACCCTTGTGCATAGGAAAAAAAAAGGTCCCAATCATTTTTGTAAGCTGTTACGTTAACCTTTAAATCCCTTTTGAAATCTCGCTGTGCTGTGATGGCGGCGCGCTCTCCCCTCTGGCACTGCTTCGGTGAGTGACAAGCTGTGACTTCTGCTCCCTGCTATTTTGCTGTCCCCATCTCCCAACCTTTGCCACTCTCTGTTTTGAGCTCCTGGAGCATCCTGCCCGTCACACAGGTTATTAGCTCGCCAACTGTCTCCTCTGCTCTATTTCTTACAATGCCAAGAAAAATGGGATCTGGAATCATGATTTCTAGTCTCTACCATAAAGGATAAGGATTATGATCATTGGTGCCATTTTGATTTATTCCATTATAGTGTCTGTTTATAGCACATGAGCTTCATTGTACAGTAATGATAGAGATAAATTTTGGCCCCTTATTTTTCATAACCACTTGCTAGCTGTACATCATCAATTTTCCTCTCATTTAGATACTTGCTTCTACTTCAGGAAAAGTAAAAATATCCCAGTTGTCTAGGTAATAAGGTTGGTGAAACAAATTCTGAAGTGCATTTTACAATGGAATTTGATTGTGATAATTTTTCATGTGTTAAAAAAGAGCATGCTGGCTTTCTCTGGGAAATGTTTGGGTTTATGCTTCGTTGGCATTTTTTTACACCCACAAATTGTAGTCCTGTGGAAGATCCCCTTTCTTAATGGGAACACAGAAACATCCCAGCATTCATCAGCTAAGTCCACTGAAAAACTACATATTCTAATTTAATGAGGCTTGAGGTTGCATGGCTAACACTTGAAACAAAAACTTTAAGCAGTGTGAATCTGAATTTTGAATGTACACGTTCTTGCAAGTCTGGTGTAAATACCTAGAAAAACAGATGGGAAACGCTTGATATTTCAAATTATGTGAGTGGGATCAGCTACCACCACGGGTCGGGCTGCTCTTTTCGAGAGCTTTGGTTAAGACTTTGGCATCCAGAGGTCCAGTGTCCGACGGCCGCAGATAGCAGCTCTTCCAGGCTGAGTGTGCCGTTCCTGCCACGCCAGCAGCTTGTACGTGCGATTCTGTTGAGCAAAACTTGGGCTTGGCTTCATTGGCGTCTGAAAGCTGGCCAGCAGGTTTGCCTTCGGGGGACACGGCTTCCCTGTGGCTCTCAGGATTTCAGGGTCTGGGGGCAGCACAGCTGTGGTGCCACGGGCTGCTGGCGCTTGCACTTACCCTGTGGCGTGTTGCTCTCCGTCCCTCATGGTCCTCCACCTCCAGGGCTCGCAGGGTGTTGCATCCCTGGATGCCAAGGGAGGACTGTAGCTTTCAGATCTCTGAAGCTAGCCCAGCACACTCTCGCACCCATTTCCACGGGCTTGCGCTGTGGAAATCAGAGCTGCATAAATGCTCTCACCGGGATCTGTGTGCAGTTTATTTGGTGGTTTATTAAGGTTTGTTTTCACGGTTGGCCAAGGGATGTCCTGGATTGGCTCCATCTCTCTTACTTCTCAAAGTAAGACTCACTCTCTTGGCTGTCCAGTGAAATTACTTATTTTGCTGTGTTATTTCAGTTACAAAACCTACGGATAGATATCTTGGCTCTCACAGGTTACCATGTTGCAAAATTTCCCTTGTCCCTTCAGGAAGTCAGGGTGGGGGATCAGCAAAATGGTCCTCTCAGAAAGCCCTGAAGAACAGCCCGTTGCTCCAGGCAACACAGATGCTCCCCTCTCCCCACCTCCCCTTACCTCTCCCTTCCCAGTCAGTATAGATGAATTTACCAACAAAATGTTCTTAATTTTATTTTTTATCTATTATTAACAGGGAAATCAAAGAAATATTCAGATAAGTTGGAAATGGTCCTATTGCACAAGAATGAGAAATTATCCATGTGGTGGTTCTGTGATATTGTTCCTCAGCTGCAGTCCTTGGGAGATCACTGCAGTTGTTCACATTCAAACAAAAGGAGTCTAATTAGAGTATTTTAATCTGCCTATCAGCTATTCAGATGGGGATGGCTGTGCTAGGTGTCTTTGGAGACTGGAAATGAGGGCAGCAATGGTAATCAGAATATTCATATTTATTTACACTTCTTAGCTATTGTGTGCATAATGTTTTTGGAGGTTGCTTTAGCTTCAAATTTCATTCCCTGCACCTTGGGCCATTTAAAGAGCTCCAGGTCTAGTTGAGCCACAGCTGGTGCATTCTGAATGTTCTTGATGTTCTGAAACCAAGAGGCTCAGCTCTGTAAGCTCCCTGTATAGTTCAGAATGGAAAGATCTACTGGAAAGTCAAAGAAGTTAACTTAGACCCCAGTTCTGCAATTCTGAAAACCTTTCTGATAGTGTAAACTTTTGCTTTATGAGGTTAAAAGAAGGGCTTTCTGGTGGTAATCCAGCTCTTACAACTTTCAGACTCTGGGAGACATTTTTGGTAAGATCCCTAACTGCACAACCCTAAGTAATTTTCTGACAGGGCAGACATCAACAAGGATGAAACCTCCTTTAGGAACCATGAAGTTGATGGTAAGTCCTCTCCTTCTCCTTCCCGCTGTGAACAGTGTGATCAGATAACAAAAGCTTTGGTGCCAGGGAGTGACAATAGAAGACTGTCAACAATAAACATTTTATTAGAGCTTGACAGGTTGAAGGAGACTTGTTTCAGGTCTCACAGGTAATGAGATCTTGCCAACATCCCATCACATGCTGTCATTCTTCATTTCACATAAAAGCATCTTACAGCAGAGCCTACAACCCTCCTAGTCCTCACTGTTGCATGAACGCATCACAGGATGCTTGCCTGAAGCAAGCCGGAGAGGGAAGATGTGTCTTCTCCTGCTTCAACAAACCCCCCGAGTATCAAAGTAAAAGAGAAGATGGAGGGGAGCAGAAGGGCTCTGCACACGCCTGCTTAACCATTTGCATTTGTACTACACAAGCTGTTTGGGTGGGATATTCACATGACAATATGTGGTGAAGTTATTTCTCAGAGTATATCCTTTTCAATGTTGGAAATAACGTGTCCCCTTGTTTGCAGTACCCACAAGAAGAAGGAAGATAAGAAATGGATGTGGTTGACTAAGATCTTTAAAGAGAGGGTGTGATCCAGCTTTAAGGCAGTCTTCAGCTGTAAAAAAACCAGCAATAAATGGAGTTATATTAGGTAAGATAAATTCGTTTCACCCATATCGTCATAACAAAAGTAAGGAAAGAGGGTTTAGGGAATAAAACAAAGTTTATGTTCCTTTAGTTTTGTTTAGTTTCCACATTGCATTTAGAAAGATGAAATATCTTACACTGCATTTATTTTCCAACCAAAAGTGATTTTGTTTGTTTTTTATTTTACCAAAAACTATACAAACTCTGCCAAATCCCTACATGGCTGTGAATAACCTGGTCATGGAAAGAGTCTCTGGATAAATCCGTGGCTCACCCCAACATATGTGGAAGGTCAGAACTGACTGAAGCTGTTGAAAATTACAGCATTGAGTAAAAATTTCCTCTAAAAAGAACAAACCAACTAGCAGTCCTATTCCTGTTACACTATGGCTATGAAATAGTACCGTATCAATTTCAAGTAAATTCACATAATTGTAGGACAGACTTTGCAGGTGACGCCAGAGGAACCAACAATAGTTACTATGATTTCATATATGTGTCCAAGTATAGCACATTGTATAGAACTTTTAATTAAGACAAGCTAACTTTTGTCGAGCACTTCTTATTTCTGTCTGTCTCATTTCTCTACCATGTTATGCCTTTCTGCATTGCCAAAAAATGATGAACTGTTGCATCAAATGGTCAGACAATCACTTTACCCAGAGGAACATGCTGTACTTACATCAAGGAAGATATTTTTCTTTTACTGAAATGGTTCCTTAAAAATATATTCTGAAATAAGTGAAAAGAGAGGACACACAATGAAAGAAAATGTCCATATTGAGAATGTAGATTTTGTTCATGTTTTTTCTTCATGATACCTGAAGTCCTTGTGCTGCTGCTGCTGTTTTTAGTAAATTATACATCACCTCTTTTCTGACTCTTTTTACTATTACCTTCTCTGTTACCTATTCTTCTTTTCCCTACTCGTCATCTTCCTTCCTCTTCATCAAATGTTATAAAAGAGAAAATTACTAAGTTTGAGGATCAGATGAGAAGAAAATTATGTGCTTCCTGTCCGTCTGATCAGTCTTTGCTTGTGATCGTATCTACTGTGGGACCCACGTAATAGCTCCAAGCGAATGATTTCTGATGAATAGTAAATACTTTGCCAGTTGTTCTGACATTATTTTCAGATTTTGGATCAATTAATAGTCTTTGAATACTCTGGATATGACAGAGAAAATCCAGGAGAAGATCATACAAAACTGCTGGGAACTGTGTGTTTTGTGTGTGTGTGTGTGTATATATATATATACACACACACATATATATTTTCTGTGGAATATGTCGAGCCAGGTTTTGTTCATTTTGCTTTAAAAAAGAAATGGGATTGTTTCTATTTCACCAGTCAGGAGAGTGTCTGAAGCTGTTGGTTATCCTGCTAAGGCCTGGCTGCAGTCTCTCCTGGTGATACTCAACCTCCTTTCACAGCTGAATTCCACTCATGCACAAACTGATGCCCTCCCCGACATCCAAGCGGTACAGCTGGTTGAGCATACCAAGAGCAATTACAGGATTTACTTTCTGCATTGAGAAATTCCACACATTTCACCAAAAGGACAAAGGATAGCAGCATTTACACATCCCTTCCTATCAACCAGGAAACTGAAATGCCTGTAAGTAAAATGCTTTTTGTAGCCATTTGTGGCGATTACACCGATTACCTCCATAAGATTGAGAGCATCAGGCTCTCTGAGTTCGTTTTGACAATCCTTTGCTGATTAGCCATAAACTGATGTGGGTCTCGCTCTTCTTTGAGCATGTGCACCTATATTTTATGTCCAAGATGTGAACAGAAGTGTATAACTTGTATTTTCTTTTTAGAGGAACAACAAATGTTGTACAAGAGTTTCAATCTGAATTGAGGTTTTAGTGAAGTGATTAAGGAGACAGCCTCATGGAGTCAGAGAACTCGTGTTGGGAGCTGGGCGCCTGCAGTGAGGTGCTGCATAGCCATCAGTAAGAGAGACTATCATGCTGTTCCCTGAGTAAAGAACTTGCATAGCATTTCAAATACATTTGCTAAAATGCATATAATGATGACAGAGCTAGGTTGAGTTTCAGTCTGTGGCTTTTCCCCCCTCGTAAAATAAATGAGAGTTATTTTTTCTGACCCTGCTGTTTGTTAGTGTAGCGTGAAAACCCTATTTATTGAAAAATAGTTTGCATAGTGAGTTCTAGGGCTTGAGTTTACTCTCAAATAGCACGAAATACACTGTGGCTTTCCTACAGCCTGTAAGAGTTAAGAGTGAATTATGTGCTTTTAATGGGATGTAAACTTGAGATAATGTAACTTCATTGATAAGCCTTAGAATATACTTTAAATAGCTTTTGTACTTGGTAGCAGTCTCGACTGTATCTCATTACAAGTGGAATTGAAAACAAAACTCCTATATCCTCAGTGGAAGTACCCACTGTAGCGTGGCATAATAATATTGCTGTTTGTGTAGGCATTTCCAAGCCTGTTTCCACGGCAGAAGAGACACCGACCTTGGTGTGGCTCGGCCAGAAATCCCGGATGGGCTGTGCAGAGGACGCCTCTTGTTTTCCGTGGCGTGGACCCCAAAGCCGCCCAGCGGCTAACACCTTCAAACGCCTGCTGACACGTACCTGTGCTCATTACGGGCACTTCCTTTTGAATTAAAAATAAAAATGATAAATCCAGCAATGAATCTACATGAATTGCAGCTGCTAATGCTCTTCTAGTTTCCGTACCCTGACCAAGCGGCCGCTGGTATCGACGGAAGGCTCGAGGGGAGCGGCACCGCAAAAAGTCATTTTGCAGAGAATTCACCCCCTCAGGCGGGCGAGTTCGTTTCCCACAGCTTTTGAAAGGCGCTGGTACTTCGGTCAGACCCGCACGGCTCGGCGGCTGCTCGCTACAGCCGAGCAAGCTGAAGCAAGCCGCG
>NW_010520547.1:0-391 GCF_000687285.1 Phaethon lepturus
TTTGGGCGTTTGTGGTTTCAGGGTGCACCCAGGGGTGGCTCGAGGCTGTCGGTGCGGTGCCGAGGCAGCGCTAATTCCTGGAGAATCCAAATTTCATCTCAAAAGGCATAAAACAATGCAAGATCTCCCGCCCAGTAGAAAATCAGTCCTGCTCCCCTGTCACACCTCCTTAGCCCGCCAGTGTGATTTTAACTAGAGGAACGGCTCAGCTCAGCAGTGTTACCTGGCCCCCGTTCGCCAGTGGTCCGGAGGGGGATGCGACGTTTCTGGTTTAGCCTGGAATTCAATCCCGGTCTCGCTGAAAGCATCGGTTCATGTGAGACCAGCACCAGCCCTTTGGGGGGGCTGCAAGGAATAGCAGCGGCGGACGAGCAGCGCAGGGGAGCGCGAG
>NW_010520547.1:428-1304 GCF_000687285.1 Phaethon lepturus
GGCGTGTCTGCTTGGCTCCTGCCAAGCATTTGGCTGTTACATTTTTCAGCTGGATATGTTGTAGTAAAAGGAGACATTTTACAGGAATAACTTGTACCACTTAGAAAGACAAAATAAATTTTTAAAGGAAAACCCCACAATGACTTTTTTTTTTTTCCTCCAGAAAAAGGGCAGAGATTTCTAATAGGGGAACAGGCGCACAAAAAGCAAAGCTCGGGTCCCTCCAAGGAAGGCACATCTTTGTTCCTGAAGGAACAAATACGACGGTAGGACTCTGGCTGCATAGCCTAATTATCAGCGATTACACACCTTTCCTGGCTTTTCACGGCGGTCAGCTTTCCTTGCTCTTACAGCAAATCTCTTCACAAACGCATTCAGGTGTTGGATTAAAGCTGGCTTTTTGGGGAAGTAACGTTTGGGAGAGCACTAAGCTGAGCCGATTCTCGGTGAGGGACCAGCTCCACCAGCCTGTGGCTTCTCACTACCCCTGGGCTTTGCAGGAGAACGTTTTAAAAAGAAATGAAACCCACATGTGTAGGACCACAGCTCAGGGCAGGTCAGAAGCTGCTGCGGGAGCAGGGGCCAGCGGGGCCGTGTTCAACAGCTGCTCGTGCACTCGCCTCTGAGTGTCAACGGTACCGATGAGTGGGGTGGGTTCGTCCCCCAGCAAGAAAGCGGAGCCTGGCTCTGGGCCTGCCCCACGTTTTCTCTGCCCCACAACCTTGCAGCAGCTCAGACAAGGCCGAGCACCTGTAGCAGCAGGAGCCGACTCAGACTGAACCGTAAGATGGCGGTTAAAGCATCCTCCAACATCCGCGGGTTTGAGACCTTATCCCCTGCCCCAGCGCTGCGGCTCTGGGTCACGCTGTACCCCCC
>NW_010520548.1:0-249 GCF_000687285.1 Phaethon lepturus
CACGGTCACTGCGGGCCCGGGCCACGACTCGCCCCGCAGCATTTTCCCGTGGCTTTTCCCTGCAGCAGCCGGGGAAGGCTGGGGCTGGGACTCTGCTCCTGCCCTCGCTGGGTCCTGTTCCTTGTTGGAGGACGTCAAACCAGCCCGGTTTGGGCCATAAGGAGTTGGCGATGCAGCTGTCGTTCCTCCTCCCGTAAGGGTCTACTTCCCCAAGTCCATTTCTGCAGCTAGTTTTTCTCATCTCCATCC
>NW_010520549.1:0-18760 GCF_000687285.1 Phaethon lepturus
ATCGGTGTTTCAGCGAGAAGGCGTGAGGGGACGGATGCAGTGTTTGTAGCATTTACTGTTGCAGCTCTGTTTTATTACGCGACTGCCATCAGGAGGGAGGGGAACGGGAGCTTGTTCCTGCCCTGGTGTGGGAGGGAACCTGACGGATCTGCAGGTTGAAGGGCTTTTCTATGTCAGCGCTTTGGTTTCATGGTGAAACGTTTTCCTCTTTACCTCCTGTCTTTGTTACCACCTACCTCTTGCAAGGAGATTCTTCAGCTGAAAAATGTGAAACATTATATTTAAGCCTACGGCACCCAAATATTTCTAGTAGGCTGTGGAAATCAGTGTAGTAGTAAAGCCTCTTTTTTTGTTGTTTGTTTTTGTTTTTAATTAACATTCTGGTAGTAATTAGCCGTATGCTGTCGACTGCTGTATGACCAGCAGGCTCAGAAATAGCTTCTGATCTCATACAGCCTTTTGGATACCTACACGGTAGGTAGTTTCGTTAGAGCATTGTTTTAATGACTTATTTTATTGGAAGGAGCGCACACTTGGGCAGTTGCGCAAGTGCACCTCACAGAAGCCACGCTGATGGCGTGTGCGGGGGCCGTGCCGGCGTGGGAGTATCGTTGACAAACTGGGTGAGAAAGGGGCATTGTAAAAGAGGGAGAGCCGAGCAGCTCGTGTCGGGCAAAGCGCTGTACGTACCATGTTCCGTGCCGTGCCGGGAAGTGTACGGGCACGGCGTGCTGTCGGGGATGAGCAGGCTGTGGATGGCCACTCGTAATTCTCTCAGCAGAGATGAGGTGCAGGCGGCTCTTTTCCAGTGAAAGCAGATGAGTGGCAAGGGAATAGGTTTCTACCTGTATGTTCTTCAGGGTAAAAAAAGCAAGCTTTGTAAATGTGGAGCTGGATTGATAGATGAAGTCTGTCTCCACTGGGATTTCTTGGCCTAGGGAGGAAATAATTCACACACACCCCCAGCTCCCTAAGCCATTATTCTGTGTACACTTTGTGATGGTCAGGGATTGCTACAGAGTCTGCTGACAAAAGCTGCCTGCATTTATACCTACCAAAATAGGTCTATAGCTGTTTGTTGTTGAGGGTTTTTTCCCTCTAAGAAACAAAAGCCATTGTAGCTGGTAGGGAGGGTGGTAGCTCCCTCCACAGTGAATGAAGCAGTTGATGTGAGTGGATTTATTTCAAAACTGTAAGACTGATTCATAGATTTTTCTGGATGCTGTAAGTACAGGTGTGCCTCGATGTTGTTTAATGTGCTGTGTTGCCCTCTCTTTGCCGGTGTTACGATTCAGTCCCTTTCTTCCCCCAGTATAAAGAGCTATTGCATTAAACACGTGAGAACTTTTTGTTAACCTGCTGGCATGGGTACAGATGTGCCCTACTGAAAGCGTGTGGCTTTATACCACTTTTAGAGGCACTACAAGAAGGAGGAATGATCTGGATGCACTGGCACTTCCTTCGCTAGCCTGCCACCTGAGCAGCTGAGCTTCAGAGTTACTGAATTCCTGCAGCCTCTTACTGGGGAGGAGCTGGAGACCTCTCCAGAGGACCTGTAATCTGCCCAGGGACACTTGTCTGGAGTTGGAGACTGCACAGTGCTTGCTCTGCTGTGCGCTCTGACGCTTTCTCACAGTCGCCTTAGGGGGTGTGTATTGAATGAACATTTTGATGTTAAAATATGTTGTCTTAGGTGGTTTCCTGCAGTGAAGTACGTGGACATCTCTTTTAGTCATGCCAAAATTAATTCTTGATCTGGGCTGCTTGCACTGGATCCAATACTTGCATATGCAACCTCGTTTGCAAAAGGTGTTGGATAAATTGGTTGATGGTTGTGCCTTACTCTGATTCTAAGGATGACTTTCCAAAGTGGGACACTTCTTTAAATCAGTAGAAATAACTATGATAGAAATGCTCCAAGATCTTATGTTATCTCTGAACTCCTCAAATGTCTTTAGTTTTTGTTTTCTCCAAGAAAAATGGAATCTCAAGCCACAGTTCTTGCAATAGGGATTTTGTAGCTCATAAGAAAATAAAGTTTTTCCCCTGAATGCTCAGGGAGGAGGCTATTTACCCCAGTTTTTATTTTATTACCCCCAGTTTTTGCTGGAAGGAAAGATGTAATGGGAAAGGAAAATTGATGGGTGGACTGTTGGGTAGCTGAGGAATTGGTTGGATGGGTTGCATCCAGAGGGTAGTGGTCAGTGGCCCAATGTCCAGATGGAGATCAGTGACGAGTGGTGTCCCTCAGGGGTCCGTACTGGGACCAGTACTGTTTAGTATCTTCATCAATGACAGAGGTAGTGGGATCAAGTGCACCCTCAGCAAGTTTGCAGATGACACCAAGCTGAGTGGAGTGGTTGACATGCCTGAGGGACGGGATGCCATCCAGAGGGACCTGGACAAGCTCGAGGGATGGGCCTGTGTTGAAACTCATGAGGTTCAACAAGGCCAAGTCCAGGGTCCTGAACCTGTGTCAGGGCAACCCCCAGTATCAGTACAGGCTGGGGGATGAAAGGATTGAGAGCAGCCCTGCCAAGAAGGACTTAGGGGAACTGGTGCATGAAAAACTGGACATGAGCCGGCAATGTGCGCTTGCAGCCCAGAAGGCCAACTGTATCCTGGGCTGCATCCAAAGCAGTGTGGCCAGCAGGTCGAGGGAGGTGATTCTGCCCCTCTGCTTTGCTCTGGTGAGAGCCCACCTGGAGTCCTGCATCCAGCTCTGAGACCCTCAGCACAGGAGAGACGTGGGCCTGCTGGAGCATGTCCAGAGGAGGGCCACAGAAATGATCAAAGGGCTTGAACACCACTCCTGTGGGGACAGGCTGAGAGAGTTGGGGTTGTTCAGTGTGGAGGAGAGAAGGGTCCGGGGAGATCTTCTTGCGGCCTTCCGATACTTAAAGGAGGCTTACAGGAAAGATGGGGACAGCCTTTTTAGCAGGGCCTGTTGTGGTAGGACAACAGGTAATAGTCTTAAACTGAAAGAGTATAGATTTAGACTAGACGTAAGGAAGAAATTTTTCACAACGAGCGTGGTGCACCATTGACCCAGGTTGCCCAGAGAGGTGGTTGATGCCCCATCCCTGGAGACATTCAAGGTCAGGTTGGATGGGGCTCTGAGCAACCTGATCTAGTTGAAGATGTCCCTTCTCATTGCAGGGGGGTTGGAGTAGGTGACCTTTAAAGGTCCCTTCTAACCCAAACTATCCTATGATTCTGTGTAGTTGCCAAGGTTGACTAACATTTTCTTGTAAGCTGTCAGTGCTTCCAAGTGTTGGATCTGGTGAATATTCATATTATTCTATGATTTAATTAACTTGAAAAGTAGTTTCTGAAGGCGCATGACCATGAAAGTGTTGCTCATGAGTGGATGCTGATCTACTATGCTTCCCACTAAACTGAGATTTAATTACTTGTAGACATGACTGAGAGAATTTTTCAGTGTTTTGCTTTTAGAAACATTCATGAAACAGTAATACATTCCAGTTAGCATGTGACAATAAGGATGGAAACTTAAGGGTGACAACAAAAAGAAGCAAAGCAGATCATAAACTTCCCTGAGTTATCCTTTAAAGGTTCCTTTTTTTACACCCGTATATAAATTACTGTGTTGGAAGCTTAAAGTGTGGACTCGGATTTTCATTATTGTGGTAATATTAAACATTTTTCGGATGTTCTTTGTTGTGCCTAATACAAGGCTGCTCTATGCCATGTTTAGTTAGCTGAAGTAAGGTGTGCCTAGTTCGGAGGTTGTATAATAAACAAGGAGCTGGGAAGTGCTTTTGCCTGCTTTATTTGATTTTTCTTTCCCTGAAGCTTTCCCCCTCCTTCCATCTTAACTGGTCATTTCTCTGATGATAAAGCAGCATTTTAGAAGGGCTTCTTCATCTGGCTTTGCGTAGTCCTGTGCTTGAGTACTCTACCTTGATGTTCTGCCTTGAGTGTCTAGGTAGACAGGTGCAAGTGTATTGAAAAGGATGAAGAAGGTCCCACTTATTTTACTGGGGTCTTGAGTTTTGAGAAGGTGAGGTGGCTGCAGAGTTGCTTTTCAGCGTAGCAGACAACTGGTTATGTACCAAGAAGAGCCTGTGAAGGCCAGAGGGATGCTGCTGCTGTGCCATTTGGAGGGTTGACTTGCCTGTACATTGCTGTAGCTGTACGGGCTGGGTGGAAGACGTTTTAATTGTTTTCCTTCTGATATGAGGATTTTGTCTTTGTTTCTTGGGCGAGTTAATGAAAGGAAAGAAGATGATGCGTTCTGTTCCCACAACTGTTCAGTTACAAAGCAAAAAGTAGCACCTCGTATTTCAGGCTAATGTGCCCCATCATCTTGGATGGGAAGTTACAGGTCTTGCTGTCCAGAACTGGATTAATGAGGTCTTGCATTTAATTGTTTTCTGGCCAAAAAGCTTTTATGTTCTGTCTTTTATCTACCTGTAAAGTTCCAGGAACGCAAAGGGCTGCTCAGCTGTCTGGAGGTACTGCTGCAGCCTGCCTTTGCTGTGAGGGAGCTTGGTGCCTGCAGTAAGAAGGGTGTTGTGCTCCATTACTGCTAACCTTGGGTGTCTGGGAGCTGCTCTGTCCCCTTCTGCTCCCTGCCACACCAAGCTGTGCTGCAGCAAGCTTCCGGGTACGTGAACATGTTCCTGAAGATGGCATGGCTAAATAAGAAAAGCTTATTTTTGGTACCGTTAGTGCTTTCCCCCTCCTTATGATGGGATGGAGGAGGTGGAAAAAAAAGTGCTTTTTCCAGCGAGGAGGCATGCATGTTGTTTGTAGTACTGCGACCCTGAGATTTTTGACAAGTAAGTGTTTTAAAGCACCAAACTGCAGCCTTTACTTCAAGAGATGTTCTTACAGTGCCTGAGGGAGAAACAAAACAGATGGCAAATTAATACAGACTTGGACTGTAGATGTGAGCAGATAAGGAACTTAGTTCTAAGAACAATAAATAAGGTTAATTGAAGCCCATGTATCAAGTTTAGAACCAGTTTGTTGGTAATCTAGAAATAATACCCATTTTACTGTCTTTCCATGCTCTCCCAGCTACTTCTTTTTCCTCTCAGTTCATGTACAGCAGTGAACTCATAATCCACCAGGCATTTTCCACATTGATCCTCTTAAAAAATTAGTATTAGCCTATATATGAGGCAGGCCAAAGAGGCTTGAACGCTGTGCTGCAAAATTAGTACCTGTTGGCCTCGTTGCAAGGACAGGCGGGATCCCCCTCTCCGAAGACTGCTTTCGGCACTGTGGTGCGGCGTGGGCTTGAGAGGTGACCCTGCATTGCGAGGAGGTTGACGTGCGTGTTCCTGTGCAGGGTTCTGCACGCTGAGCAGATGCGTCGGTAATGGAGCACTGATAGGAAGATGAGTAGGAAATCTGTGGAATTAGCAGACTGGGAAATCCTGACGTCCTTAGTGCATCTGATTACTCAACTGAGCGGGGAGACAGAAGAGGATATGCAAAGCAGGGGAAAGTTTATGGAGACAGGCATTTCTGCTGGGAAAGCATGCAGGAGAGTAGAAACTTCTGCAAACTTTGTTAGCAATTTGCTGGTATGCAACAGAGAGACCCGACTGGTGTCTGGAAGCTAAAGCAGGTCTGACACGACTGCGGCGAGGTGAGACAGAGTGGGGAGGCTGGTGTTCCCCTGTGCTTGAACACAGCCTGCCGGGTCCGGACAGATTTGCATGCATTGCAAATGGCAGAGTGGGAGGAAAAGGGGGAAAAATGCATGAAACGTGATTATAGCTCTTGCTTTGTTCAAGAGTAGGTTTCAAGGGCAGGCTTTAACTGTGTTTCTCCTGAGTTTTTCCTCCTTCCCGCGGTATAAAGCAGGCATTCTTGCATCAAATGATTGTTTTTTTAATATGTATATTCTCAGTTGTGCTTGCCTTTTTTTTAATAAACAAATGGTGCTCTATGAACTTTGTCATTGTATATACAAAGAGATGCATAGAGAAGTGGAGGCTATTTTTTTTTTTTTGTTAAAGAATGTCTTTGTTCTCATTTCCACTGAAAGAGATAATGCATTATGGTTGGTTGTTACTGGAAAAACAATGCAGGATAGGGAACAGACCTAGAGACATGAAAGTTCTTGAATTTGTATTTGAAATCTCAGCGTAAATTTGATGCCTTCTGGGGAGAATGGAACAATATAGACTTTTTTTTTAAAAAAAAAAACAACCCAAAGTGCGCTTTGAATTTATGTCTTAAATCAGGTCATTGAGGTTGAGCTTGGCTTTGCTTAGGTTTGTTGCAGTTAAACTTCCAAGTTCGAAACACCTCAGAAGGAGCTACTGATCTCTTGTATTGTTTAGCATAAAGTAGGCTAGTCCAAGTTTGTGTGAGGACCCACTGCATTTGGTAATTTATCTATGTAAAATGCATTATTGTACCTTCCTGGTTTGCAAGTATGTCATCCCTTATGACACTAGGAAAGAGTACACTGGCTATGCCTTGTGGTGTTCGGGACTGTCATATGCATGTGGGCAACGCTGGCTTGTTCGCCAGAGTTTTAGTAACTTGTAAGAATGTATATCAATACCATATTTCACAGATACCCTTGTCTGTGCTTTTACAGTAATGTCATCCAGTAATGCTTGAATTTATTCAGAAGCCATTTATTAAATCACATTTAAGAAATAAAATCCCAGTTGTTAACACAAACAGAACACTTGCCTGTTCAGCGAAACCTGGTGAGATCCCTCTTGCTCACCCAAGGACATAAGGAAGATGGAGTTTGTGGGAAGAGGCTATACCATTCATTGGACCAGCTGATATAATTGGGAAAGTATGGGAATATAGACAGGCTTTTGGACAATCGATCTTTTCTCAACTTAATCTAGTAAAATATTTGTCACCCTTCTCTGTAAAGCCCCGTCTTGGATGTTCTTGGTAGGCTCTGTAATTCTTGCCAGATGTTGTAGTGTGGGCTGTGAGATACTGCTGTGTGTAAATCTGTACTCAATTTGAGTATGGTAAGAATTGTCTGCAAAGCATTTAAAAACAGGAGTGTTGTGCACACAGAAGTTAATAATCGGGGCCCTGACCTTCCTAGCAGGTTTGTATGGGTGGAGTGTTGCTGAGGTTGGGGATGTGCCTGCAGAGGTTTGCTCTGTGCAGCCATACTGTCCTGACCTCTCAAAAAAAACCCCAAACAAAAAAAAATTGCTGTCATAACAGGGCAGTAATGCTTTAGTTTGTCATTTTGCATACAGAAGTCTGCTGGAGCAATGTCGTGCTCAAAGCTTTTTTTTTTCCTCTCTTACATCTCTGTTGTTTCTTTTAACAAAAAGTATGTAAAAAGGCCAGAGGCAAGAAATTATGCATTCCAGTTTCCACTCAGCAATTGCATAATTACTTAGGATTTGCTAGAGACGCATATGTATGCGCACACAGATCCCCTTCCGTATTTGGCTGTAGATGTACCCTAGCTGAAGCGTCCATTTGTCAGAAGATTAGTTGTCTATCAGAACTGTAGGTGGAAACAAATAATTTTCATAGAACTAATATCCCCCTCACCCTCCTTCCCAAGAACTCAAATGAAAAAAAAAAAAAACCCAACCCTGCAAAACCACTAAGAAGTATGTCTTTTGCTAAGGAGTAAGATATTAGGGTTTTTTTTTTCTCTTAAAATCTAGTCTTATTTCGATGAAAAAATGGCTGCCTTTTTCTTCTTGAAATTATTGGGATTGTTAAAAATCTGCAGTTACATGTTTAGATGCTTGGCCCTACTGAAATAAGTTACTGTTCAGTTGAATCTGACTAGGTTTTTACTTGGTGCCAGTGAAATTTATAAACTGCCTTGAAAGGTCATCTTGATTATCTGCTAGGTGAGACATATAATGGCCTCTTCATTTCTCTTCTTTTGCACAGGAATTAGTTGTGAGCGATTGTATGATAAATATGTAAGACAGACCTTTTCGTAGGCTTAAGAGCTTTCCTCTCTGTGCAATTCTATCTCCCCAAAGAATTAAAAAAAAAAAAAAACCAAACCAAAACCCATATGTGTATGTTCACAGCATATTAATTGTTTAAAATATTTGACTAGCTATTTTCAATGAGGGTGGATACTGCTGAAATACTTTTGTCTTCAAATATGCAAATAAGTAAAGTAATTCTAAGTGTATCTTGAATCTCTTACGTGTCTTAAGAGATTTATTACTGCGGTGGCAGAGGGTGTGTTACATAAGTCTCTATTTCATACAAACACGTATGGCTCCGTAAATAAAATGTGTGTATTTGTATTTGCTCATAGAATTAAGATGCTGATAAGGAGACATTTTCGAATGGTTGAATTTGCCTATTTGGAATTGATTTTTTTTTTCCTTAAAAAAAAAAACCAAACATATATATATCCTCTTGCATCTACCCTGAAATGGGCCTCCTATTTGCATAAATTGATTGTGCATCAAATGATACATGCTGATACTCAGGAATTCCACTGAGGTTTTTAAGAACTTCTTTTTCCTGCTTTGGTACTGACAGCCACCAGGGGAAAAAGTAACCATTATTCAGAGCCTGTCTTCTGTTCTCTAATTTAATTGTTGGCTTTTATGAGAGTTCAGTTCCTGTCGCTGCATGTCTGCCTCTGTTTTTCTTCATAGCTGTGCCTTCATCTGCTGGAATCGGACGCAGATTTATTATATGTCAATTGCTTTGGAAAAATAAATTTCTCAACAGATTATGAAATGGTGCTTTTGATCAAGTGAAGCATCTGATGGCCTTTTGCGCTCCCTGGTTTCTGCTTAGTGTTTGCGGAGAAAGCTGTACGAATTGGAGATAGCAATCTGCCGCTGTATGGAGGACGGTGCTGAAATAGGTCTGGGAGCGCATCCGGGGAAGGGGCAAGTGCAGCAGAAAATGCGTTGAGCAGCAGTAGTTAATGTTTGTCTGTGGAAGGTGAATGGAGTCAGCTGTGCTCATTTCTGTGCAATAAATGGGGTTTGGGAGTCAAAGGTGTTAATGTGACCCTGTCACTATACGGCGCTTGGTGGTGAAGGGAGCTTTGAGGTTCCCACAGAGAGATCTTGGCCCTGCATATTTCCATGGCAACTGCCATCACTTACACATTTATAGCCTTTGATTAAAGATACGAAAAGCAGGGGAAAACCTTTTAAATGTTACAAATGTAAAGCTTTAACTAGATCTTTCATTTTAACAATGTCCCTTATTTACATTCCTTGGAGTGTGGAGGTTTTATAAGGAGCGCAGCTGTCCCTTCCCCATTTGGTAGACTTTGAGATGACGTTTCGGGGCAAATGTGATGTTCCGGAGATAGCTATCCGACTTTGATCATAGCTGCACTGACATCTCTCTGCCAATCTAGTTGCTGTTTATTTACATTAGCATATTTTGTACCAAAATTATATTTGAAGTCTATAATGCCGGAAGATTTGTGTCTCTGATAAAAGGCTTTGAGGAAAAAAATGCATTCTCTGTTGAATAAAACTTATTTTTGAAGAGGAGGAACATGAGATGCACCCTAAATTACAGTCTCTTGAGCAGTAGAATGGCTGATACACAAAAGCCTTATGCTAGTGGGGAGAGCAAGCTGTTCCTGCAGAAACTGAGGCTGATGTTGGCTTGCAAACTGTGGGGAAGGGCATGTTTATGCTTGGTGCATCTTCCCATCTCTCCCTCCTCTACCTCACCTGTGTGTTCTTGAAAGTATTTTACTCCATGCTGTGGTGGCCAGGTAGCAGTGCTGTGAAAGGAATGCCCTCTGTTCAGGTCAGGTATTCTTATGTCTAATGCTCAGGTGCAGCATGTTGTTCTTTCCTGGAATTTCTCACTGCTCAAAGCAGTGGGATTTTGGAAGTAAAATGACTAATTTTCCATGTATTTTTCTGTGGGTTTTTTTTTAATCCTGTTTCCCCCCACCCCCGGCCCCTGTCACTATTTTTGAATCATCCCTGGGGAGATGGAGGAAATACTGAATTTGCTAGTGGATTTCATGGTTATACTACCAAAAGTTGAGCTGTAACGTCAGGACTAGAGCTGTAGGAGCTCTGAAGAGGGATGAAATAAGGCTGTATTTCTTTTGTGCCTTGACTTTGGGCAGCTGAAATTTGGTTTTGCTTTGGACTGATCAGTACTGACTGATCAGTAGGTGAGAGCAGAAGTGGCCGGGCATGACTGGCTGAGTGAAAGAACAGGACAAATGTAAAAGGGCTGTTTTACTAGAACTGCGTGCTGAATTTCTCAAGCATTTTGCCATCACTTTTCTTTCAGAAGAAAGAAATGTATAGATACTGCTAAGCCTAATAGCTGGTGATTGCTCGTTTAAATGGACAGGGCTGGCTACGTTTGCCAAAACAGGGAGTTTTGCTGCTACGTATGTATTGTTCCATCTGAATTTCTAAGGCTGAGCACACTGTATGGTTATTACTAGCCTCATGTGCTGCTTCTGCTGGGACCAAGAAGGCCCCTTTGTGCTGCTCTTGTACAAACCCTTAACATTCCTCAAGAAAGTTTTTACTACTGAAAGATCTGGCTGGTTACTGTGGAAAGTTCATAATGATTATGCAACCGTGACTGGAAAGTTCCTGGTACATGGATATTTATAAGGATGTCTGCCATTATTAAAGAGAAAAAGAAAAAGAGACCTTGGATGAAAAATTAAAAGACATTGTGAAATACTTTTTTTCATCCAGGCTAGCTGTGGATGTGGATGCCTTTATTAATTCATGCAATTTTGGGTTGGGAATTGTTTTCAGTAGTGGTTGTAATGAGTAAGGACTTCTGGGTACCCTGTGAAATAAGAGAAATAACTGTTACCTGCTTGGGATCTAAATATGCTTTTGAAAGGCAGCAGCGTAGATAGGTCATCCTGATGTCAGGACTTTATGTCAAATGGACTACTTGGCGTAGTTACAGCATTTCCTAACATTTTCATCAATCAGAAAGGTGGGGTTTGGAATTAGGTAGTCTTTTGCTTTATTTTTTAATAGTCAGAGAATGAGGTGTTGTCTTTGCAACTTCTGTTTTTAACCCTAGTTAAAAAGCTGCATTTTAAGGCTAAGAAACTATTGGATCAAGTTGCCTTACCACCTGAACTGAAGACATCATGCGAGTATATTCAGTTACACCATGGAGAGAGTGGTCATCTGTCTTCTGATGGCATTTCGCTAGGAGCATTCTTCCAAAGTCACAACCCTCCTTTCTAAGGTGGTTTTGTTATAGTGGTTACTCACTGGAGAAGGAAAGCCATGAGGTTTTCGTCAGCTCCTCTGGTGGAGTGGGAGAGCACTCCCACACCTGTCGTATGGTGCAGAGTGTGGACTGGGTCAGTGCTTGAGGAAAGAAGACCTTATTTGTTAGCTTGCTTCTGTATCATTTACAACTAAGATTTTTAACCACTCTTACAGAGTCCTGAAAACTTGTTTAGGAGCTTTGTGTCCTGTTTCATCACTGAGAGAATAACAACAAGCAAGCTCCAGGTAAATAATATTATTTGAAACTTCCGAAAAGACTGATAAAGATGTGTAGAGGTTTTGACAGCCGAGTTGTCAAAAATGAAGGAACTTGAAAGCACGTGTTGACATTTGAAGATGGGTACATAAAATGCAGGACAGACCCTGGTGATCTGAACATGTGCCTCCAGTCAGAAAGGTGCTGCAGCAACTCTGAACTTGTGTGTTCAGACCGTGATGTTTGGGGAGTCTTTGTGGTCAGTTCATCCAGATCCTGAAGTGTCTGTCTGGATAAAGCTCAACTGGAATGAATATGTACATAGGAGATAATATTGTAGCCTTTGTTCAGAATTTGCATGTTCTTATGTTGGCTTCTGAAACATGTTTTAAAGGTTTCGCTAAAAAGAGATGTGTGGATTTTTAATGTGTTGCTTTCATTACAACTAATAGCACTGTGAAAATGTTTAGATGTCCATGTAGAGTTGTGGTTGCTGCAGTGACTTCAAAGGTTCTTCAGATGAGATAAAATTAGTTCAGTAGGCTTGTCTAAGACCCTTCTTGCAGTGTTGAAAATCCTTTGTGGGTACATGAGTTAAAGATGCTCAAGCCTTGAGTTATAAGACTTTATACACTTTGAAATTGTAAAAGTGGTACTAATACTGTAATGCTATATTTAGTTATGCAGGCATTATGCTCTTGCTTTTTTTCTTGACACACTGCCACCTGGGCATGTGCCTTCCTTCACAGACAGGAGCCTTTGGTTAGGGTTAAAATTAATCAAATATTGACCATAAAGCTATGAGCTTTTTATAGGCTGTACTATCTGATACCGGTGCACATTAAGATTCTTGTAGGAAGCAAGAAAAAATAAAGTTTTATTGCTGAGATACTGACAATTATGATGCCTGTTGATTTCAGCGTTTGAAAAGGAAAAATACAGAGTTTTGAGCCACTGTGTTCATTTCAGCAAGTCATTTTTTGAGAATGTATCAAATGGAACTATTTGTACTGTTATGAGCCAGAACAATGTCAGGTGGGTACTGCCTGTACTGGAACAAGCAACTTTATTGTTTCCTGAATCGTCCTGAGCATAGGAATGTGAAGGCCAAAAATGTAATAAAGCCAGATGATTATTTATTTTCACTTGAAGAGAAAAGCTGTAGCTAAATTCAATTTAATGTTCATTCTTGATGTTTCATTTCCTTTACTTCAAAGCAATTGATAAAAACATAGTTGATACTTTGCTTTTAAAGATAAGTATATTCCATGGGACTTAGAATTCAGGCTTCATTAAAATTAAAACCACTTTGGTCTAAATTTTAATATCAAACTGTTTAGAAATTGTTTTATTTAAATATTGCTATCAAAATGCTCAGATACTGAGATGGGTAGAGCAAAGTTGGTATCTTAGTTAATTTTTAGTGACTAGTCTATGTAGGTTATGTAAATCAGGTTGTATATGTAGTAGTTCTAACACCTAGGACAAAGAAGAATTGTACATGAAGTTTGCTTTTTGTCTGCCTGAAGTTCCTAATGCCGTCATATACAACAAGCGTACACATAGCCGTCTGTTCTAGCCACGTTGGCACAGATTTTCTAGACCCATCACAGTGAACCAACAGTGGGACGTGTGCCAAAGGCTTAAGTGTGTAGAATGAGGCACGGCATGCGATCTCCAGCACAGTGTAATGATGATCTTTTTCTGGGGCTCTGTTAACGATTTGTAAAGTTTCTGCAACGATCCTATGAAGCCTTGTGTTTATATTACTGGTTTCAGTGCCGAGGTTTGTGGCAGAGACAGGGAGTGTGAGGGTGGAGGCTGTTCGCTTTTGTAAAACGCATAGCACAACGCAAAATTCAGAAGAGGTTAGCCCAGCTGTCAGCCAGTGGGCTACTCATAGCAGTAAAGTACTCGTGCTTGTTTCAGGTTCGGGCTTTGTGGCAGCTGGAAGTTGGCGTTCACTGGATCAGCCGAGCGTTTGCTGCAGTGGTCATGGAATGCTTCTGGACTTTGGCTGTAACCCCCCACTCAGCCCTTCGGCGGGGGGACAGAGCGACCTGGTCCACAGTCTGAGGTCAGCTACTCGGGCTTTTACATCTTGGCGAGGCATGTGGAACTGCCTAGCTCTGGAACTGGCGAAGCGGAAGAAACTGTGGTAGCAGTGAAGATCAGTTAAGAAAGCTCTGTGCTTCTCGTGGTGGCCATCTGCATAGTCGAAAACGTGTTTGTGAACTTTAACACATGTTGTGTAGCGGCTGTCTTCTTTGTTCACGGGGGTCGTGGAGATGTGCCTCATGCGGGAATACATTGATCAATCAAGGAAGTGGTCTGGTGTGAACAGGAAACTGTTACGAGCATGAGCTTTTCGGTAGCACGTCCCCGTCTCGCCTCTGTCTACTGAAGTAATGCAGTTTATTTGCTTCTCGTCTTGAATGTTTCAAGCGCTCAGCAAAACTTACTTGTAGTCAAGCTTTCTGTATGTACTTACATTGCTGCCGTATGTTTTCCACTTAAGTTTCCTAACATGCCTATGATTGTTTTAAGGATATAAAGCACTTCTGATTTTGTAGCTCCCAAAGCAAGGATTTCTTTCTCCATTTTTCAAAACTTCTTGCTTTACTTTTGATACTTATACTTAATTATACCTGTTTGTCAAAGTTTGTGTGAAGAAATTTAAAGGTTTCTGTGTGACTGTGATGTGGGATGGACCAAAGGCAGTTTAATTTTCTATAGTTGATGAAAATGCGACCCTTTTAAAATGTTTGGGAAGCAGAGAAGAAAGCCAGCTGAGGTTTAACTGAATCTTTGAGAGGTTGTGGAGGACATCATGAAGGCTCCCAAAACTTTCATCCCAACAATCAAACGCTGTCTTAGTACAACCAAATTAGGCAGTGCTCTTTGTGTGGAGAGGAGGGACTTGAGGATTGGGAAGGGACAGTGTTTGTCACTTTCTTAAGTAATGATTTCCATTTCCTGCAAAAATCTGAAGATGCTAGACTCAAGTGTAGTTGATGGTTTTATGGTACTACCAGGGCTGTTGTATTCTGGTGGTATTCAAGGACCCCAAGCAGAACTTTGGTGTGTTAAGAGTTTACAGTGTATAAACATGCATGGGAGGCACGGCCCCTTCCTTGAGAAGTTTACAGCATAGTTTGAAACAAGAAGAAAGTGGGCCTCATGGAAGGAGGAGAAGCAGAATTTGGAAGAGCAGGTTAAAAATAACTTGTGTGGTCCTGCTGCATTCAGTCACTGAGCTGTGCCTTTGGCTGTTTCTGCTGAAAGTGATTTCCTGTAAGTCTTGCTGCAGATATGGATCCCAAATGCATGGGGGAGAGAAATGGGGCAGTGGCTGTTTATTGAACAAGCTGCAAAATGAAACGAGTGTGGGGCAGCAAATGTGAATGCCAGGCAAGGTCTGAGCTGTGTGGCTGCATCTCAAACTTCAAGAGCGGATAACTAGCAAGAGGGCAGAGTCGGGAAGGATGGACAACTGGATAAAAAGAAACCATTACGGGGTTTAAGTGTCCTCACAGGAAAGATGATTTCGTTGGCTGTTTCAGAATGAGGATGGTGAGGATCATCTCTAGATTTTCTTTTTCAAGTAAGTGTGTGATATGGGGAAGAGAAGGTGACTTGTTTTGAAGAAATACAGCCATGCAATTTCTAGATGCCCACGTTTTGTTCTGGAGTGAGGCTACAGCATGTGTTACTGATGTGATGAAAGATGAAATTTGTGTTATTCCAATTCACACATTTCCTTTCTGGTGTACACACTGCAAGAGTATTGGCAAAGCCCACAGGCATGTTTTTTCTCTCCAATTTATTAAGAAACAGGTAACCTAGTTTTATTTTCTAAGGTATTTCTACAGAGAGGTAAATTTATCACATTTTGTTAAGTCTAGTGTAATTTTACTGGTATGCTTCCTCTGCCAGGGCACGGGAACTTGCAAATCTAATGCTGCTTGTTACCATGTTCACACTGGGATAAAAATTTAAAGATAATGCAATTGATTATAGCTTGCGTTATATGTATCTAGATACACCAAACTCTACGAACGGATTTTCCCTGAGGTTTGTGTGCAGGCTGCACTGATTGATCCTTGGCGGTAGCTGTATCGATAGGCTAAGTCCTAACAGGCTGCGGTTCCAATAGAGTGAAGTGGGTTTTTGGAGGGCAGCCTCTTTGGAGTATGGCTGTCATTAGGGAAGAGCACCACATTTAAAGTCGTTTTAGTTCTTGATGTTGCCGTAGTGCCTTGTGGAGACAGTGCAGTTACTCCAGGGAGAAGGTGGAAATGCCTCACATCATTCAGCTGTCCTCCTGCTGATTAAGGAGTGACATTGTCCGACATGCCTTTTGGAGGCAGGCAATTATTTTCAGCCCAAGAGATGTTAACCAAGAACTGAAGCCTTAGGGGAGGAAAGGGTGAGCAGGGCTGGAGAGGGAGGGGGGCACTCACAAAACGTGTAGCACTTATTTTGCTGCTTCTAAGTATTGGTCTCTCTTGAAAGCTTTCACCATTTGCATGGTGAAGCATTTTGTGCTTGTGGCTGATTCTGCACAGAACTAAGTGTTCTTCGTTTCATATTCTTATTTTTACACTTGCTTAAATATAAAATAACTTAGTGCTAATTTGCAGCCTGCTGTATAGTTGGTGAGACCAGCCCAGATGCTTTCTGTTCTTGCTACTCTTTTCAGATAGTATTGGGTTTTTTGTTTTGTTTTTGTTCTAATATTGATCCAAAATCTCGTTTTAAGCCGCAAAGGGATTTATATCCAGCAGGCTGCTGCCATGTGGTCATTATTATTATGGCAGACTCATTACTTGATGAAAAAAATTCAGGCCATTGACTACTGCTCAAGGCAACCTTTTGCTATGGTCTTTGTAGGAGAGCTGTGAGAACAGCCATGCAGCTGGGGTTGCAGGTAAGAAATTAATTTTTTAGATATTTTGTAAGGCAGAGTAAATTGAAACCTCATTTTAAGGTTCTTTATCGAGTAAATGAGTTGTTACAATAGGGAATAATTTAGTAGCAGCGGAACATAACCGCTGTAACTTGCAAAATGTTCTAATCTGGGCTCCAACTGAGAGAGGTTTATATAGTGTTGTCACTGTTGACTGACTGATTTCATTACATCATAACTAACAACGAAAGCTGTTTGAATTACTCAGCAGATTGAGATGTCGTAAACTGGCTGTGATTCATACTTCCTATGTGGAGATTAGTTGTAAATGATCTTATATTTATGTGTACATTGGAGAGGGATCTCTTTCTTTGACTAGTCTTCTTGATTTCTGCAATAGCCTTTGTCCAGCTTGGGAGTAGGGATGCAGGCGTGCAGGTGTAGGTACCACCACCAGCGATGACTGAGCAAGTGCCTCAGTGCTGCTGTGGTACGAACTATTGGGAAGCTGTCCTTTTTTTTTTTTTTTTTTGTCATTATTGATACGTTATATATAGATACTGTATGTTTTCTGTTGCTGTACAGCTGAAATACGAAGAACTAATGAAAAAACCCTTTGGGTGTATTGTGTAGATTGTAGCTGAACAGGCGGCTGCTTTGTTTGCACTGTGAGCATGCAAAAACTGTAGTCTGAATCTTGAGATCTATTTTGAAGACGTCAGACTTTGAAGTGATCTTTATTAGTGTATACAGAATAATCTGTGTTTATATAAGTAACTGGCAGTTGAATAACAGTATTTTTCCTCCAAAGAACAGCCATGCTGATGTTAGAAGAATAAATTGGGGAGGTGTGTGGCAGGAATGGAGCTCAGTTGTGGTTGTGCTCTGGAAGGTGTTATTACTATGTTTTCTGGTTATTGCTGTTAAACCGTGCTAATGCTTTTGGTTTTTTTGTTAAAACTTAGGGAATGTGTATGTGCTTTTTCTGGTTTTGCTTTTTTTAAATTTAACTCTGCCTTGATTATAGGCATCACGGAAGCTCACTTGAATAAATAAAGGGAACTCACTCCACACAAATCCAAAACCATTAGGGTGTTGTTTGCAAATAGGTGCAAACCAAAAGGCAAACCAAGAGTAAAATCTGCCTTTTAGGAGACATCACCATAATTTTTCATGCTTTTAGAAGTTCTAATTTCCTTAATAACAAGGATCTATTGGATATTGAAAGGATGCTGTTACATTTTAATGACATTGATGGTTTGTCTAATAAGAAACAGAGAAAACTAAAGAGGAGGGGAATTTGTCAGCATTTGAGAAGCTAAGACATTAAGTAGAAACTTGACTTATGTTCAATTAACTTTTTTTTTTTTAAATCTGTTGGAATGTTTCATTACTTTGGTTGAGGTCTAAGGATACTTATTAATTCTTAATCAGGTTTTTTGTTGAATTCAGTCAGGAAAAGAAAATCAGAACTGTCACACTAAGAAAAAAAAAAATTGGATCAAGAGAAACAAACCTTTGTCACTTTGGGTTGCTTGGTGGTGGCTAGGCATGTCCTGCTGTCTGAGGCTTGATGTGTTGTAATTACTTTTCCCCTCCTGGTATAAAAAAATACACATGTGTGTATATATTTACATCTGGGGAGATGAGCAGATAGCAGACAGAATTAAGAGCTGAGGATGTAGACTGCAGAATGGGGAAGGTTTACAGTAAGTGAGATCGTGGCAGACAAAGAATTGGCCAACTGTCTTGAGGAAGCCCACCTTTGTTGAAAAGGGAGTTTTTCCTGAAAAATGTCGTGACTGAGTAAACGGTGGCTGCGGGTCAGGACACAGCAAGTGCCAGAGGGGTGCAGGCAGGAGGGCACCTGGAGGTGGTAGGTCCTTCAGAAAGAGTTCACTTTAGCAGGCTTTTCTTGGTTTTGGTTTGGCTTTCATTTCAGGGCTGTCGGGAGATGAGGTTTATTTTTGTGGGGGCAGGTGACTTTTGCCTGCGCTCAGCCCGAGTGATTCGAGAGGGTGGTCCTATCTATCAGTGGGAGATGTGTATGGTACAGACCTGCTTTTCTCCTGAATGGCTGAAAACTGACACATGGCGTAATTTTGGGGAATGGTAAGCTGATACTTCTTATCCAGAGTAGGTGTCTTTGGTGTCTCACTCTGTGGTTGGTGCTGCTTGCCCTATTTTCTGTCGGGGTATGTAGCTATGTCTGCTTTTTCCTTTTTTTTTTTCTTTTTTTTTCTTTTAAGCTAATCAGATGCCATGTGACTGGTGTCTTGTGTAACTCACTCTTTCTGAGACCTGGTTTATTAATGCACCTCAGTACAGACTATCCTGCTTTTGCTTTTGTACACGTCCCTGACGTTGTAATTAGTTTCCCCCTGAGATTTGCAGGGAAGCCAGGGGCAAAAGTGCCAGCGCTGTGAGGGGCTC
>NW_010520549.1:18791-20177 GCF_000687285.1 Phaethon lepturus
TGGTGGCAGTGGCTGCGGCCATGGGAGCCTCGCCGGGGCTCCTGCCTGCCTGCTGCTTGCAGCCTCTGCTCCCAGCCTGCCTGCGGACTGCCCGCCCAGGGAATAGAATCACCCAAACGGGTTGTGACAGAGGCTTCACCAAAGAGACCTGCTGGGCTGCAAGGAGTAAACCACAGTGAGTGGCAGCAAGGAGAAATGAGAGTGTTCCTCACCTTGAAGTTGTGTCTACTTCCACTGCCTTTTTTTTTTTTTTAAACCCACAAACCCTTGTATTTGCAAAGTAGTTTTCATGATGCAATTTTTCTTTGTGTACTGAGAATTACTGCTTTTTAGTGGTGGAGTTGTGCTGTAAGTGTAAGCTGAAGAAGTATAGTTGCAGATTTGGAATGGGCAGTGTTCAGATTTCCTTTTTCATTATTCTGGCAAGACCTAAACGGTTAAAACAATGGAGAGAGGTTTCCGGTTACCATATTTGTATCAGTTGACTGCATGTTTTTCTTATTAATGAAATGTGGCTAACCAAGTAGTTGGCATCTGCTATGAGAGAGAATGAATGGAAGAGAGGAACAACAAAGATCAGTTTTATGGCTTTGCTTTGTAGACCAGCTATTTAACATGAAGTTAAACATGCAGTGAAACTTAGCAATTTCAGCAATTCAGAAAGACCCTGGCAGTTTCACATTGTTTTATTGCGTGAACAAAGTAGCTATTGTTCTTCTGGTTGTTGCTGTTTGGTGTTTGCTTTCATCAGTGTAAAATAAAGTCCACAAGAACTGCTGTGAAACTAACGATCTCTTTTTGAAAGAATCACAAACGTTTGGGATTAGTCCGGCATTGCTTCAGCAGCGTGAACAAGGACCAGATGGGGGTGTGTAGCCAGCGGTGCATGCATGCTGGCTTTCGCGGTTAAAACGACTTGTAAAAATAATGCTGACAAAGTTGCCCCATTGCATTAGCTTCGAGAGATGCAAACAATCAAGAGGCTTGGGGAGGGCTGCAGTGGCTGAAGTGCCACGTTTTGTTAGGCCTTGGAGAAAGCCGCAGCATAACCAAATAGAAAATGAAGAAGTTTGTTTTTAAAAGTTTTCTGGAACTTTGGGTGATAGCCTTGTAATTGTGAAATTAAGTTACGTGGACAATGCAAACCTGTAGTTTGAATCTTACAACTGGGAGGAAAATTTTCAAAAAGCTCAATAAAGTAAGGCGCTTACATTTGCCTGAAAGAGCAGAGTAAAATGAGTGCATAACCTGACTTTCATGCCTGTTACATGTTCTCCTTTTATATTAAACGCTGCTTTAAACTTTAAAGACATCAGTCAATTAAAAAAGTCTGTACCTTTCTAAAATGTTTTTTATAAATATAAGTAATTATATCACTTTATTAAT
>NW_010520550.1:0-384 GCF_000687285.1 Phaethon lepturus
TCCCCGCAGCCACGCTCCCGCTGCCAAAGGCGCGCTGCGCTTCCAGCCGCCGCTCCCACACTCCCATCCGACCCCCGGGAAGACGTCTGCTCTCCTCCCTCTCTCCCCACCGCCTGCTGCCTTCTCCACTTCTCCTCTTTTTTTTTTTTTTTTCTTTTCCCTCCTCCCTCAGTCAAGAGCTGCATCCCCGCAGATTCTCCTCCCGTCCGTTTGGTCCGGCTACGTTTCCTCTTCGTTTCTTGCCCATTAATAAACCATCCCCACCCCGACACGGATCCATTCGCACCCGCACATTGCTCGCCTCCCGTGTCTCCCTCGCGGCAGCCCCGGGGACCCCCCGCTCCCGCCCCACTGCCGGCGGCTCCGGCGCGGGGCGGACTCCCA
>NW_010520550.1:396-2755 GCF_000687285.1 Phaethon lepturus
GAACTCCTATCGGTTGTGCTGTTGATTGAAAAAAAAAAAATCACAAAATAATCCCGCCAGCTTTGACACTCCGTGCCAGACGCTCAGCCACAGAAAGGCGGGTCCGGTTATGTGGGACACGCGTGTGCCCGCCCGTGCGGGGCACAGCCCGGCTGTAACACCAGCGTGGCGAGCACGACTGCAACAAACGGCGACTGATTTGTCCGATTTTTCCCACTCGTCCCTTTTCTCTCCGAGGCAGATGTTTCTAAAAGTTGTGGTCTGCACCCAAACTCTCTCCCGACCCCCTGAACTTCGCGTTGCCCCGGCCGAGCGTTTCGTACGGAAAAGTTTAACGCAAATCGGGACGTGGGGTTCGCTGTCTCTTCTCCTTTAGAATTAGAAAGAGATAAACTTATAACCGAATTTAATACTGTTATCTCCCTTGCATTATACTATCAAAAGCTATTTACAGGAGCAACGCTGAACGGAAGAAAATAAATTCCTCTAACCCAGAGTTGTTTTTGCACTAGATTAGCAGATAGGAAATGCTATAAAGATGAACTTAATACGATTAGAGATGTTTCCTACAGATTTTCATATATTGATTCAGGGAATTTTAATTCTGGAGCTTGCTTTGCTATAATCCGCATTTATTACAAGCTGATATAGTTTTATTATAGCGAGCTATCAAGGTCGATTCCTTTAACTGCATAATCTGACATGAATTTCATTTTTAAAGAAATGTAGTTATAAAAATCCATACTGTGGGCACAGTGGTTATATTGTACCTAAATCATATTTTAAAGGCAATAAATCCAGGGAGTATTTAGCAAGAGAGAGGAATATGGTTAAACGGCTCTCCTCCGGTCTCAACTCCTCCAAAGACCTTTGAAACATTTTTTTTTTTTTAATTATTTAAACACCCAGTATTTAAAGAAGCAGATAACGGTGGCAGGTTCGGCCTCCCCCTCCTCTGCCCGCAGTCACAGCCCCACAGGTTGTACCAACTTTCCACGTCTCTCTCCAGCCTCTCCCCGCATCCGGCGGTAGCGGAGCAGCCAAAGACGCGCCGTGATTGAACTGTATCTTAACTACTCTTAAAAGGCTAAATTGCAACTCACACACTGGTTTCAGAGAACTGGGGGTGAGGGTCAAAAAAAAAAAAAAAGAAGAAAAAGCAAACCGTAATTTAAAATGTGTTGATCATAAAAAAGAAGTCTGATTCGGTAATTAAAACGTATCTTGACTCCTTCCCAATAGCTCCTTACAAGCCCGTGCCACTGCTCCCTTTGCAAGTGTTGCACGTACCAGGTACTTCCTTCTAAGTCTTGTAGTGATTCAGAACAGAGGGAATAAGCAAAATGATCATAAATTTCCTAATTAGAGATTTCGCACCAAGACAAAAAGGTGTTAATGAGTTTAATTCCAGTGCCTGTCATTGTCCCTTTTTTCACACCACTTATTTACTAATGGCCCAGAGGGCTGCTCCCGTCTCTCCTTTGTTAAGATTTTAATTTGCCTTCTTTTCTGCCTTTGATGTAAAATTGTGACCTACAACTCTTTGAAGTCCCTTATTAGGAGGAAAATTAACTTAGCTTTTCCACTGTATCTGCCCACTGTTAGCCCAGACAAAATGTAGAGAACTCCTTCAAGATTCAGTGCATTAAGAAAATGTTCAAGGTAGCTCTGGAAATGCAATTTTAAAAAAAATCTAATAGACTCTTAAACCTATATTAGGAGATGTAACCCTGGCCAGGGCCGGAGAGGGGGAAGGGAAGGAGGGAATATCTTAATAAAGAAAACAGAATGAACCCGGCCAAGGAAAGGCTGTAAATTTGAAAACCTGAAAAGGGAGACTGGGGGGGGAAGAGCCTTTATTTTTAAATGTCACAACTTTTTCCTGTCCCTCTCGTGTGTCGCTCACAGCTGACACCCGGGCTTCCTACGCTCCGGGGGAGGCGGGGAGGGGGGCTATGAAAAAATTATATCTAAATCTATCTCTATATAATTAGAATACCGTGAGGCAGGGTTAAACCTTTGTAAAACACACAACTGATTGGCGATCGCTAAAACGAGATTTGAAAGCAACTCAAATAAAAGATCGCGACGTCAGTAAACAGATTTAGAAAAAAAAAAAAGAAGAAGGGGGGGAAAAAAAAGCAGCTAGTGACAAACCCGGCGAGAGCGAGCTCTGGGCATGAGAGAGAGAGGGAGGCAGAGAGGGAGAGAGAGACTTAAAAGAAATAGGAGGGGCTTGCGAGAGACTAGAAATGTCAATCAGAGCCCGGAGTCCCAATAATCTCAGGCAATCTGTTAGGACCTGACCTGGGTCCACTCAGATCAATAGGAAAAGTGAGAGAAGAAAGAAGCGATCGGA
>NW_010520551.1:0-254 GCF_000687285.1 Phaethon lepturus
TGGAAATGTTGCTGTTGATTGCAGTAGCAACAAGATCAGGGTGAGGATTTGCAGTCCTGAGAGTCACCAGCAAGCTTTTTTTTTCCCCTCCCTTGGCTCTGTTCTCAGTCACTTCCTCACTTTCTTGCAGGGAAATAATATTTTGACTTCTTTTATGGGAAAAACTTTCAGCTTCACCTTTTGTTTGAGAGGGAAGTAGCTGGCGATGGCTGCTGGGCTTGCAGCCTCCCCAGCTAGGCATGGCTCCGCGCGCT
>NW_010520551.1:437-651 GCF_000687285.1 Phaethon lepturus
GTGGGGGTGCTTCCAGCACCGCGCGGGAGAAGCTTTGGTGGGAGAGGGGGGCAGGGAGCCCCCTCGCCCCTTTCACCGTTGCACCAGACCTGCGTGTTGAGGTGAGAGTGCTGCTACAGTAAATGGGCCTTTGGCTGGAGGACACCCTCCTGGGGTGCCCGGCACATGGATGGCTCCGGCAGCGGTCCTGGTGCTGCCCGGCCCCCGCCCCCAC
>NW_010520551.1:756-7733 GCF_000687285.1 Phaethon lepturus
TCTGGGAAGCACAAAGGAGGCTCTATGACAGCTCTTTGCTCCCACATTAGCCAGTTACACTTTCCTATTGCATGACTCGTCGGTCAGGAACGTTCCCTGGGCGCAGCAGGGCCGCCAGCAGTTTGTCCGCTCTGAGCCCAAGGCGGTGACGGCGGGGGGGGCCGCTGGTGTTTGCTGCAGCCCGCTGACGTGCGTGTCTCTCCGCAGCTGCAGCCGGAGCAGCTGGACTGCGGAGCAGCACACCTTCAGCACCCGCTGGCCATCGTCAACCCCATCGCAGCGACCCCCATCTTCACCTACAGCGGCCTGACCGCGGTGGCGGTCACCAGCGTCAATAACTACACCGTCGTGTTCCTGGGCACTGCCAGCGGAGGACTCCTGAAGGCAAGTGGGGCCCGGCAGCCCCAACACGGGGCAGGCAGGGCTGGGGGGACAGGGAGGGCGGCGAGGCTTCCCCTTCCAGCACCTCTGCTTTGCACGGAGGACAGCGTCTGTTGTCAGGTTTCTCTGAGCACCTGCCTTCGTTTGGCAATGAAGAAGTAATTGGATGCTGCTGTAGTCTGTACAGTGATATATGCTGCCTGTTGACTGGTGGCCGTTAATTACTGTTCAAGGCTGCCACGTGAGCAGGATGTTCTTGATGAACCCTATGCTGGAAATGTTGTTGTGCAGCATTTAATTATTAACAGCTCTTCTAATAAATTCTCCCTCCAAGCTGATGGCTGTTGAAGGTTCCATGTAGACAGGGGAATCACCAAGAGACGCTTCATCACAGCTGAGTCCAAAGCAGGTGTGAATCCGTGCATCTGATGGAGTGTCTGTTTTAAATAATGTGCCAAAGGCAATGCAGGGCAATGCAATACCCTGGCTCCAGAGCCAAGATGCAAGGCCAAGGTTTCAGTAACTTTAGTGTGTGAAGTTTGCCAAAGAAAGTTCTGATTCCAGCCAGCCGCAACAATTTGGTGTACTCTCAGCATCGACAGTCCATAGAGGAGAGGGGGAAAAAAGCCCTGGAGCAGAGACATGGCTGATACCCGCTTTGTCTCAGTCTGGGATGAGTGGTGCATAATCTGGAATTTTGGATCAAAATGCTTGGAAAGAAGAAAACTGATCCAGTCTCTTCCCTTGCATCCAAGTGCTCCTGGCAGAAATGTGGGAATGATCACAAAGAAATTCACTGCTTTGATTTTTACCCGCAGGGGCAGGTAATTCACGGGAGCGGGAGGAAGCTGGCACCCCGGCCAGGTGCACCAGGCTGGAGAGGCACATGCCACACGCAGCGTGTTCACACAGTGTTAACAGCTCTGCTTCCATTATCGTCCCAGAGAAAGCAGCCTTATCTGCTGAGCCTCCATTAGGGAGAGGCTCCTGGCTACCCTTTGCTGGGATAATTTGCTCAGATAGCTCTAATCTAATTCTACAACACAGCTGCATAACCAGAAGCCCTTTTACCTTCGGGGCTCCTTGTTATTTGGCACGGGATCCAAGATACTTTGCGTGAGTTATCATTCAGATTTGCTGCCTGAGAAAAGACAGCAAAGGGGCAGAAATAGCGCTCAACCAGCTCCTGCCAGCAGCAATTATGGCTGGCAATTATGGCTGCCAGGGGTATGTATGGGGAATTAATCAGATAGGCTGCAGACAGGCGTTTCGTGAGGGCCGTTATCAGTGCCACGTCCAGCAGTCATGAAAGCAAACACAGTGCTTGGGAAGCGGTGGCCGGGGCGAGGTGTGCCAGGGCGCAGTGCCCTCGAAGGAGGTGTGGGAAGGGTCTGTTCTGGCGAGTCCCCACACGTCCAGCTCTGGAAGTCTGTAGAGAAGGTGCCACGGTGGGGTTACCCAGAACTTCTCCGGCTCTGCTTTCACCAGCCCCAGCGCAGCACGTGTCCTCCGGCGTGCCCCAGCCCTGCTCCGGCCAGAGGACTGGGGGTCTCTGCACCGCCGTGGTGGCTCTCGCCCAGGGGACCGCAGCTCGCGGGGACCCAGGGGAGGTGCCTGCGCAGTGAAAGCGTGGGAGAACGAGCACGGGAGGCAGAGGGACCTGGGGACAGGCACCGAGGACCAGCCAAGCGTGGAGCAAATCTCAGCAAGAAGGGAGAGAGGGCGGTCACAAAGCTGAAGTGGAGGGTGTCGGGACTCGGTTCATGGGCGTCTTGGGTGATCCCAGGCAAATTATTTCGCTTCTGGATAGCCAGCTTTTAAAATGGGGATAATGATAGTTCCCTTCTTTTTCTGCATAGTAGCTTGCAGTGCTTGCATACGGTTCTCAGCAGAGGGAAGCCCTCTGCTTTGAGCTTGTGCTATCTTACTAGGACATGTCAGTGCTGCTCTAATGTAGGAATTAATTAATCCTATGTTAATTAATTAATCCAGACTTTAGAGAGCAGAGGCACGCTTAGTCCTTACAATGATTGCTTTCCCTTGCTAGTAAGGAGGTAGGAATTTTTCTCGCTCCCTTTCTGTTTTAAGCTGAAAAGTGACTGTCACGCGAAATTGTGTAGCCCTATTGTTATTTCCTCTCAGCAATGCCACATTTAATTTGCTGAGTTTTCAAGTCAAATGCCAAGATATTCTGAGATCTGAAAGGCAGGCTGATGCTTTGCAGCCTCTTCCATCACTGCCAGCTCTTCAGCTGGTGATTCATGAGGCAAGGTAGGATTTGGCTCTCTTGCGGAAGCTGCCATGGTCTTCTGGAATTAGCAGGGATAAAAGCTTCTCCTGGCCAGGAATGACAACACTTAATTTTCAAATATGCAGGGAGCAGGAGATGCCCTGTTGTACAGCCCTGTTGCTGATTTTCACTGTTTTTCATTAAGCTTTGGAAATGCAATGTTCTTTGTAACAGAAATGCACATATGTATGTAATGAGGGCTGAAGGCTGGTGCCACTTACATGAGGGTAAAGCGAGAGTAACACTGCTGTGGCCTGCTGGAAGCAGCTGTGCAGTCGAGCCGCGCAGTGAGTAGAACCTCAGACTCGAAGATTTCCAGGCGGCCTCTCAAACAGAAGGCTTTAAACAGGGCCGAAGGGCTGCGAGGGTTCTTCATCACGGAGCAGGGCTCCTGGCCATGGCCTGGGCTTTCTGGACCACTGAGTGGCTTCTCTGTGGCACAGAGCTGGCTTTTCAGTAAAGCTCTGTGTGCACAGCCTGCGAAGTGTGTAGAGATCTACAGTACTTGAAGATGTGGAACACCACTAGATACCACTTCAATCCTTGTTTATAACCGAGGAAAAATAATCTTCTTGCCATAGCGTTTGAAAAATGGTCTCAGTGAGTGGCTTCTTCTCACTACAGATTAATCTGGACAGTACCATGAAGGTTATTAGCAGGAGATCCATTTCGGTGGCTTACGGAGAGCCTGTCCACCCCATCATGCAGTTCGACCCTTCTGATTCCACCTACCTCTATCTGATGACCTCCTATCAGGTGAGACCTTTAGTCTTCATCAAGACGGTCCTTTGAGCGTCAGGCGTTTGACTTAGCGTTCAGCGCTATGCTGGGGGCCAGAAGGGACAAGAAAATTTGCGGTAATATTAATGGGCAGAGCCAAGAAGTTCAGAGCTTTGGTTGGGGGTCAAAGGACTTTCTGGGGGGATACCTGCACCTGTCTGTTCTCCTGCGTGCGCTGGGGGTCACGCCGAGCGGACCGGCTTCTCAGACTTTCTCATCTTTGTGGTGGCAAGGTAAAAAGAAGAGTACAAGATACCAAAATTGATCCTACTTACGGGAGTGCGGAAATAAGCAGAGCTTGTTCCTGTATAGAAACCCGAAAATTATGGTACACAGTCTTTAAGGAGGCTTTTAGGAGATCCTGCAGACAAAAAGTCTGCCTGTCAGAAATGATCCCTGGGGGAGGTTTCTGCTCAGCCTGGCCGGCAGGAGGGCTGGGTGGGCGGAGGGCTCTCTGCAGAGACCGGGAACGCCGCAGCAGGTAGAAACAGACGGTCCCATCTCCCTCAAGTGAGCCGAGGAGGAAGATGAGAGCCGAGTGCTCCAGGCACTGGTGGCTTGTCCTGAATTACATTTTAATCTGTCAAAACAGATGCACAACCACAAACGTTATATGCTGCATTTATATTTTCCAAGCCCTAATTCCCTGCAGATTGGTCATTATCATTTCACAGAACGCTCCCGGGATGCCTCTTTAGCCGATGTTTCAGACTGCCTCAGCTCCGCTCCCAGGCTGGGCTGTGCACCTTACTCAGGCTTGATCAAACACCCTGTGCAGCACTTGTGATGCTCTCCTCTGTTTCTTTTCCAGTAAACCAGATGAGTTAATTTTTCTTTGGTGGAGTTAGCATCCTGGGAAGCTCCCCAGGAGCTTGATGGGGTTGGGGGCAGTGCTGAGCACTGTAGGGCTGGGGAGCAGCGAAGTGCTGCAGGTAAAGCGGGAGTCAGACCAAGGAGCCCACCATCCGAGGTGCACTTGCCTGGTGGGAGCTCAGGGCTCTCAGCACCTCACCTCACCGTGTCAGTCCCTGCTGTACCAAACGACTTGGTTTTCCTTCCCAAATACTTAGAAATCGAGGGAGGAAAAAGCAGAAACCAACGCATGCTTTCCCTCCAACTCCTCCTGCCGAGCAAGTCCCCAGAGGTACTTTGATTTCTTTACAAATTAAGGCTTCCAGAGTGTTTTTGCTTTCTGGTAATTTTGTAAATAGCCAGATAGTGTTCAGCTCTGTCTAGAAAGGCGCTTTCTGCAGGTCTGAGTGAGAGCTTTTCACAGGGAGGGCCAAGCTGCGGAAACATCTCCGTCTGATCAGAGGTCTTTCAGCATCAGAAAGGTGTGGTGTTGCTCTCCATCGCCTGACCGTCACACATCTATTGCCAAGGTGCCGGCTGCAAGGGAGCAGCTCAGCTCAGCGCTGCCATGCACCCCGCGCGGTGACGGCGCCAGCAGCAGCAAGCCCCATCCTTTGGGTGTCCTTACCTGCCCTGGGCTACGTGGCCCCCGGGCTGGGATGGGCTCTGCCGGGGGCACTGGCAGGGCAGCAGGCAGCTGCCCGTGCCCGTCCCCATGCAGGCTGGTCGTACACAGAGCACGCGCCTCTGACTGGTGTGGGGTGCAGGACGCCAGTGCCAGGGTCTGCTCGTCATCGTCTCTTCCGTAAGGCTTGGTCTAGGCTAATGGGTAAAGTAGCCCAAGACACTGGTGTCCTCATTGCTAGCTATGTGTGGCCATACTGGCACATCCCGGTCAGGTTGAGTGTTTCTGTGATGTTGCAAAACATTTGGAAGCAGTTGTGCTGTTGTCGTGCAGATGACGCGGGTGAAGGTGGCTGCCTGCAACCAGTACTCGACGTGCACGGAGTGCCTGGCCGCCGCTGACGCTTACTGTGGGTGGTGCACGATGGAGACCAGGTAGGACTGGTTGTGTCCTAGTGCGCTTTGGCATGTCCTTTGGCCCTCAAACCCCAGCAAGAGGCCTTTTATATATAAAAGAGGCCTTTTATATTTCCACAGTCACACTACCATTAGTCTTTGTCCATTCCTTATGAAATACGTGCTTTTAAAAACAATTGCATCTGGTCTCAAATGGTTGGGATGCTCTCTAGAGCCAGGATTTAACTGTAGCTGCATTGTTATGCTGCAGTCAGCTGCCAGCGCAAGGAATATCTTGCAGGCATCCCACCATGGGACTGAGAGCCAACACCCTCTTAAAGACTGTCTTTTGCCCTTGAAATTATTATTTATATGTAGGAGACAATCAACACTCAAAAAGGGATTTACAAGATCAGACTCTGCATTTATGAATTGAAGGAGTTGGACAAAATGTCACCTTCTCCTCTTCAGTTCTGGGTTCAGCCTGCCTGCTGTCGCTTACCTCCAATCCTGATGCTCCACTGACGCTGGTGGGAGTACGCGCTCTTATCGTGGCAACCAGACACTTTAAATATAGCGGCAGAGCTATAGGTTTAGCTACATGGGTGGAGGAAAAAGATGTAGGCACAGGATTTTCTCAGGATCTTCTCTCACAGAAGATTTTTATCACTTTAATCAACCACGAATTATTCCCCTGTTCATTGCAGGTGTTCTCTGCAGCACGAGTGCACGAACTTCACAGGGGCCAACTTCTGGGCGAGTGCAAGTGGAGGAGTGCAGCAGTGCCCTTCCATGACCATCTTGGAGCCTGAGATTAATATCGACAAAGAGAACCCGGTGCGTTTCATGTGAATACCAAATTAGTCATGTGCAGCATCCCATAGAGTTGTTACCTGCTCTCAGAGCTGATAAATATCCATACTGCTCTAGTGTAGCAGCACAGCTCCATGCGGCTCGGGTATGGGTCGTGGGGATGCTGAGCTCTGTTGTATGCTACTGAGTCAGGCCAAGGCTCCAAAACGTGCCTGGAGGTGACCTCCTGCACCTCGACACCCTGGACGCCAGCAGCACGTCTGCTGCTGAGCCTGTAGGTGAACAGGGTTTCTAAAGCTGCTAAACTAAACACAGTGGAGAGATTTGGAAAATTTCAAAATACAGAAGACCAGCTGCAGACCGCTAAATTGAATAATTTTCTGGTTTTGCATTGTTGCCTTTTTTAACAATATTTTAATGGTACTTTAAATTAGTTTTCAATAAAATGTTTTTCATTTAAAGACAGACCTTCTCCCAGTGACAAAAATCTCTCTGTGCCAAAGTTCTCCACCAGCCCTAACATGGGGAAATCGCTCGTAAGCCGGCAGCGGCTGGGGCAGAGCCCGACCAGAGCTGGAGAGAGGGACCCACGGGACCCAAGCACTGGTCCAGCTCCACTTCTGCCGGGCAGGAGCGGTGGGCGGGGGTCCCCAGGGAGTCGCCCCGCTGGCAGCGGGGGGAAGCCAGCTGAGCACGTGGGCTGCGTGTTTTCCTGCGTCGCCCTCCTCACAAGCACTGCCTTTCTGCGAGACTTCCCGTGCCTTCCCCTCGGAGCCCGGCGGCAGAAAGTCACCGCTGAGGTCAGCCGGCTGGGCCCACGTGCCGGTGGAGGACGCTGGCA
>NW_010520552.1:0-18097 GCF_000687285.1 Phaethon lepturus
GCATCTTTTTTTTTTTTTTAATTATTGGTGATACACTCCAACAGAAGAACAAACAAACAAATAAAATCAACCCTTCAGCTTCTCAGATGGATGTTTTGGCTACAGGGCAACTTTGAAAGCCGGTTCAATTGTTGTTTTTGCTTTCATATTTTGCTGCTCCTTAAAACTGTCTTGATTTAATAAAAGTTAAATGTTTTCATAGGAAAATCAGGCTGGGTGGTTTGTGATTCTTTTATGTACAACACGAATATTACATTATTCAACAATTCAGGAATAAATTTAATTCTGTCTACCTTTGCTGAATGTTTTACAATTTAAATAGCTGGTCTGACAGTGAAGTCTGGGTACTAAGGAGAGACCGATTAGCTCCAGAAGGGCACCAAGGTCATGGTACAAAGGACTTCAGGTGGGACATCGCCAAGTCTGCAGAGGCAGGAGAGCAGAGCCTGGGGCCGGGGGCTGGGGATTGCCATGCCAGAAGTGGGATTATCTGATTCACCTTCCTGAGACACCACAAAATGGGAAGGACCCATGGTTTGCTCTGAAAATTAAAAGCACGGGAGTGCCACGCGAGCTGGCCGTCCTCGGCAGAGCCCCGTCACTGCGCCGATCCCCTCGGTGGGTGAGGGGGGCCCGGGCCAGGGCCACCTCTGCCCGGGGCTGTTGCTTACGCCCGGGCACGGGCTGAGCTTTCCGAGTTCGTACCCGGCCGCTGCCCCGCGTTCTGAGGCCGGCCGGGGCACGGCGGCTGAGCACACCACACCCAGCACGGCGGCTTGAGAGCTTTATGTCACTCAGGCCGTTTATTAGGAAGATTTATGGTTGGGAAAACAAAAGTTTAGAGGGGAAAAAGGCAACCCTATGTACCCTCAGCATCTGTTCCCAGCTCACATCGACGACTCAGCCCCGGCTCAGAGGCAATTCTGGAGCAAACTGAGCTTTTAACTGGGCTCCAGACCTCAGGCTGTCCTCATGGAAAGTGAAGTAACAAATAACACAAGAAAAACAATCCGAAATGGCATAGAGAAGTTCCGCCTATATTCAGCTGCTCCCCGCTACTGGGAAGACCTTCCCTTGTTCGTGGGAAGGAGTCGAGGCCCTGGGGATGATGATGGAAAGCCTCTCGGGACGCAGCACACGCAGACGCCCAGGCTGCCGGCGCTGACCCCACCCGGGCAGAGACCCTCTCCTCCTCCCGCCGCCCGTTCGCAGGGCCCGGCCTTTACCGCGGCAGGGGGAACCCCGGCCGCACCAAACAGGCAGCAGGATTTAGGCTACGTGTACACGAGGGCTGACCAGGGCCCTCCTCAAATGAGGCCTGCTCGTGTGCCCTGTTTTTGATGGTCGGCAGCACGCTGGGCACCGTAAATAAGCAGGAGAAGCGATGTGCTGGGCGGGGATTCAGGCAATATGGAGACACAGCGGGAGGCAAAGGCGGCACAAAAGCGAGCGGGAGCTCTCGGTCAGCACCCGGCTCGCCGCTGCCCGGGACTCTGCGGTACCTTAAGGTGCATCACCTGCACGCCCCGAAGGGGTTCTTACCCAGGCTGTGCCGTGGGGAATCGCAGCTCAAACACTGCCTTTGTTTTTTCTCAGCACATCAGACCACTGCAGTCTTGTGGAGCAAGGTCCAGACCACTCCGTCTTGTAAAATTTAGGACTTTGGCAGAGTTTTCTGCAGCCCAGTCATCCGAGCTAAGCCCTTTGATACCTCCTCTGGCTGTTGTGCAAAGTACACCTGAGTCCCTGAAGTATTAAGTGCACCCCATGTCTAAAGGGCCCCCGTGAGGTAGGAGGAGGCTTCTTGCAGAGACCAGAGATCAAATGAACCTCACCACCAACAGCAGCATTTGGGAAACCAAGACTGCCATTTAACTGAAATATTTATTGCAATGGTACTGCCACTTGAAATGTATTTACAACATTTTTAATACAGAAAAGATATACTTTTGCTGGTGAAATGGTGTTTTTATGGATGTAACGTATAGCTGTGGCGATGAACGCCGCCTTTGAAATGCTGGAGAGACTCGGACCTACTGGTTGTTCCTACAGTGACCAGACAGAACAGGGCTGCAATGCTGAGGTTGGACATTTCAGGTGCTAATGCGAAGAAAACATTACATTGTATTAAAAAAATATTGCCCAGAGAAATGTACCTTAAATATGAAGGTTTGGGTTTTTTTAAATTGATGTTAATTTTACATTAATACTCAACTTCAATTTATAATGATGCAAGTATTGCTACAGTTCCTCAGTTACCAAAGCTGGCTCTCCACCAAGAAGTCCTTTTTGCTGGTAGACTATCACTGATCTTTATTTCTAAAGCCTTTGTAATTAAATTCACCTAATTTCGCTTTCTGAGTGTGCAGGTCAGTGGCGTGGTGCAATTCAGGGGTGATTAAGGTGTCCCAGGACCAGGATTTATAATTCCAGTGCCAAAAAACACTGACAAATAAAAAAAACAAAGAGCCAGGACCAAAACCAGACCCAAAACATTTATGGTACCAGGACATTCAAGTATTCCCATTTAGTTGACAAGACCTGAAAAGCATTACAAGTGTTTGAGAATTTTGTTTGCTTGTTTTTCTGAAGTCAGTCATGAAATATCAATAGCTCTGGATAAACTCATCCCAGAATACATTCAGGTTAAATTAACAAAATGAGATGCCCTGAGCTTTGGCAAACAGCAATAATGCTGGTTGGAGAAGCAGGAAATCACTTTTTTTATATAAAAAGTCCATCTGTAAGCAATTGTGCTAATGCTTTAAAGGTGATCAGCTCAGGCTTTTGGAGTTAAACGGGAAAACAACCAAAATTCTTATCGGGAGAGAAATTTTTCAACCTGAAAACAGATTCTGTCAAAATGTCAAAGGTCCAGATCTAGGTTCTGCTAAGAGAGACTTTTACAAGACCCAATCTGAACAGAAATGTTGAGTTCAATTACCTTTTAACCCCAAGCAGAGGGCGGGAGACAAGCAATACAAACCCAAACACAACCCTGAAGGCAAATCAAAAAGAAACAGAAATTAAGAAGAGACAAATCTCATCCTGATCCGACTTTGTGGAACGCACAGAGCGAACGCACAATGCCTGGGAAGGTGTTTTCATTAAGGTGTTATTTGCACTAAAGTTTACCAAAAAATTGAGCCTGGAAAATGTGTTATCTGGACAATAAAGATAACTGAAGCGCAGAGCCATTTCTCCTCGCTTAACTGAGAGCAGAACCCTGTAAGCAGATGTGCGAAATACCTTGGCCTGCTAGCTGAAAAGCTGGGGAGTTTCTGCAGGTTTTGGTGAGAGGTCGTTAGAAAAACAAGCGAGGGAAAAAAAAGGAAGTTTGGTGAAAAAGTATTTCTTAATTAATTATAATTTCACTCAGTTGTTCTGATCTTCTCTTTTCCCTATTTACGCTCAACTTTGACATTAAAATTTCATTCAGTTTGCTCAGAATTACTTTAGCAATGTTAATTAGATTTTTGAGAACATACATATATATATTAAAAATTCAGAAGTACCCTGAACTGAAATAACACGTATCATTACAAAATATGAACTTTTTTTTTATTTGATAAGAGAGGGAATTTTTTGCTTTAAGTGAAAACTACTTTGTGATTTTCCAGAATTATCAGAAAACAAAGAAGTCTGCTGTTTCCTCAGCTCACACAGGTAACGCAGGCTCCTCTGGTTCACTATTTACCAACAAATTGCACCAAAGACGGAGGGATGAAGTTGCAGAACGGTTCTTTGCAAGTAATTATTCAACAAGACGAAAAATCAGTAATTAGGTCATGACTTTCAGAGAGGATTAATGAAAACGTTTTATATGTGTAAAATGAGTTTTAAATGCCAAAGTGTTACATAATTATTTATTAGAACACATTTGCTCATGCAAATAGCTTTGTACCTAAGATTCATGCAGAGAAATGTCTCTCATAGCGATATGTACCACGTTATAAAATGCATCATTTAATTAATCATAAAATCTTCGAGCAGTCAAAAATAATGGTAGCCAGCAGCTAAACTGCACACTAAATCTGCTCTGTAGCAAGATATTTCAGTAAATATTGATAAGGTGAGAAGAGAAAATTGGAGATAACGTTTCTGTATCTACAGATTTCCTTTGGTTCATCTCACTTGTCGGTAAAGTTTTCTGGTTATACTGTGATTTCTGTTGCACAGATTATTTAAATAGGTCAACATCTTTCTGCATGTATGGTCTATTCTGGGGCAGCTCTGTATTTGTTTTATTTTTATCTGCTTTTATGCAATTACTAATTAATTTAGGAATCTAAAGTAAACTTGGCCTTAAGATATATAGCCCCTTCAGCATAGCGAGCTGCTCCGTCTCCCGATGGCTCATCCCTTCCTTGAGCTTGTTCCAGGTGGCTCCTCTTTGCCGACACTGCCATCTAATGCCCGACCACGCTCTAAGCTCTCACTCGGAGGAAACGGGGTGCTGTGATTGCCTTTCTGCAAGATCTCCGGATCACAACGCTGTTGAGAGCCACCTCTCTCTGCACCCGAGAGCTTCCACCATTAACAAGAGCCAGCCAGTGGAGCAACGATGACTGATTTTGGGAGTGCTGCACCCACTGATGGGAAGTAACAACCTCTCCCTGCCTTGCAGAAGCCGAGAGACATTTGAGAAGTGTTAAACAACGGAAGAGATGAACTCCCGGAGGCTGCAGAGCCCAGCTCAGCCTGGAAGCTGACAGCAATGGTATTTTGCATGTAGGGAGCTAGGGAATAACCTTAATGGAAACAAAGGGGGAAAACTTCTAAAGAGGGAACGGTATTACTGAAATCCAGAGTTCCCCAGTTCCAAGCTTCGTCATCCTGCACAAGGATCAAGGTTGGTCCAGAGTGAAGTATGTTGCTTTGCTTTCATACAAAATATACAGAAGGAAGATAAAGCCGCTGTATCTGCCCTAAGTAGATCAGGCTCAGTTCAACTACAGCCAATAATAGAATTAAGAACAGATGATCTGTCAAGATACACCACCTTTACATTTAACTCTTTCAAGACAGAGATGGCATACTTACAGGTCTCTGGTCAGAACAGAAACCAACATCGCAGTCTCAGAAGTGTTAAACCAGAGCATTTCTTATTGTGTAATACCATGCTCAACCCAGCAGCCTTCTCTCTGGAATTATGCCCCAACAGCTGCTGATAGCTACTGATTTTTGCAGTATTCCCCCTATGACCCAATACTGGACTCAGTATCTACCACTAATGAACTCCAAACCAAATAAAACTGCATATCATATAACCAACCCTCATTACAGATAACAATGCATGTCAAAATGGGCACTCTTGTAATTAGCATGTAGTTACTCAATCTGCATAATTACACAGGGTAATCATGCTGCAGCATGTTTGGAAATGCTAGATCTCATTTTCCCCAGTAACCCTAAGTCATATGAATATCTTCTATAGGAACTACTACTTTAGATGCTATGAATTAATATTAAGATGAAATTGAATTAAATGTACTGATTTTAATGTCATGAATGCACTCATAACTATTTTTTCCCCTGAGAACCATCTGCAATTTAGAGACTTGCTAATCCTAATTAAATGCACTTTTCTTAAGTGTGTGCAAATGAACAGAGAAATCTGCTCAGTAACACACTTGCATATTTTCCTCTTTCACAAAGGGGAAGAAGAAACTGTGATTTAATATTAGATCTTCCTCATAAGAGAAAATGAGTGTTGCTTCTTCCTATTTTCAAGACATACAGTAGTCTGACTGTGTATCTTAACTGGTAATTCGTTAAAAGCATAGGATGAAGATCCCTCAAACTGGCTCATAATGCGGATCTGAACAGTTAGTGTGACTGTGGAGAAACGCTGCATTTTAGTTATGCCTTCCAGCATTTTAGGTAGTACTTTAACTCCTCCGATACCCTGATCGGTGGCAAACAGAACCCGGCACTCTGCAGGTTATTATGCAAACCAGTCAGCACCACGCTGTATTGGCACAAGGGGGGCAGAAACCACAGCAGATTCCTCATCATTTTATTATCAGAAAGAATGCATACAATAACTCAGAATGCATACAATAACTCCATTTCCTTTCTTGAAGGAAAAGGAGGGAAAGGAACAACCAAAAGTGTTTCTCCATTATTGTAAGAGTTCTCCTCTTAAGGCTCACAGACAGATTTTCTGGGAAGTCACTCTGTATTTTCATATAAGCAGCTGAACACGGCATGAATTTGGTTCTGGGTATTGGCAAGTTCTCCTTCTCCCCTTCCCCCAGCAGTGCAAGTATTACAAAAGGTCAAGTGAATGTGAAATTCTAGGCAACTCATCTTTAAGCTTTCAAAGCAAGACACAGAAACCAGTTTTGCAAAACACCAAGTCTATATTTACATCCACATGTAATAATATACTCAACTAAAGTGAAATACATCATAAATTAAATGAGTAATGTGTGCCTACTGCTTGACGACTTCCTGTTTCAACAATTAAAATTAAAAATGGAATGAAATAAATACAAAAACAAAAAAAATCAACAATTTGTACCTCTATATATGCACTGTTATTTCCAAAGAAACATACAAAACCAGTAGTATCCCAATAGTTAATACTGATGGGCAAAGTGTATTCTGAAGTACAGGGCTGTGCTGCCACGAAATAGAGTCTTCATGTCCATTTTTCCACTCCAACCCCAAGATACCTACCAAAAAAGCCTTGAGGGAAACTGTACCAGCATGAAGGGAGATTAAAAACAAACAAGTCTTAGGTCTGTTTGCCAAAACATCTTAAAAACCAGCCCTGTACATTTTGATCACAGAACCCCATAAGGTACACAGATGATAGTTACAGCATGCATTCTATAAGACTCATTGAAAGATCACGCAAAAAAATAGATTAACCATTTTCCAAGTGAATTCATCTTCAAAAAATAGGCTATAAAAGTGCAAAACTAGGAAAACAAAATTCTAGATTATGTACATATGGCTCAGCTTATGAACAGGAAAAAAGGTAAATAGTGTACAATTTCCTGATACACAGCACTTCATTACATCGCCAGTTTACAGAGACATTAAAAATAGGTCCCATATACAGGAACTAAGACATACAACTGGAACATCTCAAGTTGCATAATGAAAAAACAAGAGTTTCTAGGTTTTGCTATTTTACATTTGCTGTATGAGGGAAGAGAGCAAAATGAACAGTGCAAAATTTTTCCTTTTTTGTTTTACTAAAATATATGGAAGTCAAAGCCAGGTACAGGAGAAATTAACTCTTAACTACAGGCTTTATGAGAAGCAACTAGGAACGCAAGTCAAAATATGCAACAATTCTGCTTTACTGGCTGGTAACTGGCCATCCTCCCTTTACAAAAATTAAACTGCATGTGCATTAGAAAAAACTCTTGTTGTCTTCACAAAAAAATAAAAGGAGATATTCTCCCATTAACAGGTTATTTCTCACTTATTTTAAACACCCAGTAGATGCTAAAACTCGACATCAAGAAGCTTCCAAGCACAGTCAAGTAGGCTACACCATAGCCACATCCCTTTTGAAGTCTGTAGATCCCATATTCATATTGCAAGTCTGTCTGTGACTTTACAGTTTGGACAAAGGTGCAAAGTAGTTTTCCTCTAAGTGTAACTGTATTGAGTTTAGTACAGAACTAAACATTTGAAACGATTAGTATCATTTCTCATGCAAGTCCTAGGTATTTTCTGCTGTAAAAGTTTGTATGTTGGTAGAGATGTTTAAGAGGCTTCTCTGAAGAATAGCAACAAATGCCAAGAGAAGAATCCAACTGTATTTCAGGAATGACATACTGAAATACAAATGTCAAGTATTGCCTCGTCCTTGCATTTAAAAATATGCTGGAAACAACCCCAGGGAAACAGATCCAGATCCCTCCAACACATTATGGTCCTAACATACACAAGGCAGATCAGCATAATGTCAGCACCGTTGCTTTGATGTTCACAACATTTATAAACTAGACAGTTTCAGACAGTTTATTTGGAAGTTGTTTTAAAAAAACTAACATAGTTCAACAGAAAAAACAGATGAGAAACCTTCACCTTTATGAAAAACGAGCATTAAGCCAACAGGATATCAACTTCAGTATCTACAGTTTACCTGAGGTGCAATGATTATATATTCTTTCAAAGAGAAACTCTTCAGCAGCACTCAAGTATGTAAAAATATAATTCCTACCTAATATTTGGTCAATTAACTCTAATGAAAAATACTCAAAAGTCAATGTCAAGATATACATTCTCCACACACCTTCATAACCCAATTGTTTAGACTACTTTTTATGGCTATTTGGTACAAAATGTTAACAGAACCAGTATTATAAAACTGTAGTGTTTTTAGATACAGTACAATCACAGCTTAATTCAGTAGCTTTCACCATTCATTTTTCCTCAAGGGATGAACTGCAGGTATAACTCCATGGAACATGCACTTGTGTCCTTAGACCTAGGGGGAAAAAGAAAAAAAAGTTTTGTGATATACAACTATAAAATAGTACACCACCTTTTTTTGTTGTGAGGAATGTCCTTAAAACATAAAGGGAATTTCTTCTGCACCCTTGCATGTCTATTTAGAAGTTGATATTGCCATATAAGGTCTGCATCTTCTATTTGCCAAATAAAAGCTGGCAATCGAGTCTACTTTTGAAGAATACTTAAGGCCCAAGTAGAAATGCAGGCAGGAAATTGAGTTAGCTTTAAAAAGCACAACTAGGCAAAAATATGCTTAGTAGGGGGACAATAAAAGATTAGAAGAATATCAAGAAATAAAGCAAAGTATTTTAAAAGCTGTCAACTAGATGTCAGATAGCTCTGCTCCCCAGATATGTAAAAATCTTTCCATAAAATAGAGCATGCTGGTCCAGGTGCTATAGCTATATTCAAGACATATCTCCTTAAATTTGAATGAGGAAAATTATCTGTAGCTCTGGGTTTGATAAAAACATACAGATGTATTTATTTATAGTCTTATAGAGTACTTATCTCCTTAGCAGCTAAGAATGTTGCAAACACAATGGGGTTGTTAAGTTCTGAGATACAGCTACAGAACCGAAGAGATGAAGCATGGGAATTCAGAACACCAGGCTAATTCTTTTCACTGGACCTGTTTCCCTAAGAGGCTACACCCACCCCTCAGTCAAACAAAGGAAAAACTATTTGGAGCAACCTCTCCGGTACACAAAGATAAACTGTCAAGGAGCTACCAGGAAACCCTTACTTCCCTATGAAATAATCCACCAAAGAGTCTTGTTGTTTGAAGCAATCCTCACAATCTTCAGAAGTTGTAAAATGAGTAATGTCTACGTTTTCAGGAAGGACTAACCAACTTAACCTCTCACAGGATTCATGAACTGCGATAACAGGCACTTCCTCTCATTTCTAGTTCTCCACACGATGTTCCCCCATCCCCACGTACTGACTTAAGAGGAAAGCCCTTTTGTCAAACACTTCCCACTGGTGGTGTAGCTAATCAATACATTTAACTATCATTGGCTCTTCCTTTTTTTTTTTTTTTTTTTTTTTGTTAAGAAAAGGGGCATCTGTTTTCTTTTTGCAAGCCACTACCACTATCCAAAATAACTAAAGCTGCTACACCAGTATTTGGTTGACTTTGTTAAGAGGGCAAGTTCATATTTTCAGCTGTTCTGGTTGAGACTCTCATAACCTCTGATCATGCTATGCTGCAACCTTTGATGTTATGAGTACATAATGCAACATTTAAGTAACAATTAGCTCAAAAGGTTTGTTTACCGTTTCTTGAAGTAAATGATCAAGTCTTCTTGTCACTTGGCCGAAAGTGTGCATTACCAATGAAACTTTCATAACTTCGCTTTTGCAGCACACTGCTAGATAAGTGTTGGTATGACACTGATCTCTTTCCTGGCAAAAATAAAGTTAGAGGAGTTAGAATTATTTCCTGCTAATCTAATTGGTCAGACTGTGAGCAGGTCTACATTAGCATCCAGAATCCCAGAGACACTACCACAAATCATCTCACGGGCAGGGCCCCAAGACAAGATATCCCTAGTTCTGTTAAAAGATTATATGAAATTCAGTATCCAGAACAAATACAAGAGGAATGACAAACATTAATTTAAACACTTTAACTTAAGCTGTACACATGTGATGTCCCTCTCTCCAGATTTTGCTCATTTCATTTGCAAGAAATAAATATCTTTGCTTAACTCATCACACAGCAGGCTTCACTGTAAGAAAGTTTAAGTGCTGCAGTATATTCTATAGCATGATGCCTGCATATCCAGTTTCTGTATGTTTGAAAATTTAATTTTTGAATATGAGTATTTGGGAGGAAAAACAGGTATACTACATTATTGCCATGATACATTATATGGCAATTGTGACACTTTAAAGAGTGTTAATATACATTTACTTGAAGACCTTTGTTAAGCAATTTTCAGTCTAGTATACAAGTAATTTCATGTTTATCTGAGACCATTAATTCAGATTTATATATGAGAAATCAATGCCTGTTCCATATTAAGTCTTATTAGCTTAAGCAAGCAGTCAAAAACACTTCATAAAATTAAGGAAAAAAAGTCAAGAATCATTACTCCCACAGGATACAAAAAGCCCAACTGCCATGCATATACCAAGAAAGCTTTAAATGCAGCATTGAAAAAACCTAGCAAGCTTTAATTAAATTAAAATGGCAAAGCTAAATTAATATTTCAACAGAATCTACGAAGCCATTCGAGTGTGTCATGAGCAATTGTCTTTAATTTGCAGCCTCTGCCAGATCAATCAGCCAACAGGTTATCCTTGATAGCATGTTGCCATTGCAAAGGCAACTAATTTGAAAATAACACAAACTGAGTGGTTTCAGAACGTTTCTGTCTCTTCGGGGCAAGGCAGAATGGCAGAGCTTACAAGCAATAACGGAAGGCATCACGCTTTAATCAAGTTTGCCAAGTGGAACATATTCTCATGACAACTTGATCCGGCATTTAACATGCAACATAACGTGTTCATAAGACCTAAATAATGTTGCCACAAGGCACACAGGCCCTTAAAAAAGGTTTTGACATCACGTTTTATAACATCACCAGAGTTCAATAAAAAGACTACAGAAACCTGCAGGTCTACACCTGCAGTACTTGGCATATGATATCTTACAAAATACATCTCTGAGGAGTTGCAACTCCTTGACAAACAGTTGTGCTTCAGCTTTTTAACAAAAAAAGGTTTTGCAGAAACTTTGGTCTTCACTGTCTCCACCCATGTTAAAACTCTAATGCCAAGAGGTTTGCCTGTCTGCTCCCTTCTACCCTCTCAAATAACTATCAAGGTTTGGGTTGGGTGCTTCTGAGCAGAACGGTTGGAAAACTCGGAAATTAGCCTTAAAGGCCCACATTTTATTGCACAGGGCTTTTATTGAAGTTGCTAAGAAAACCCACAGAGGGGGTCTTGTTTCACAAGTCTTTCCAATGTAGGTAACAGCCGTAAAAAGTTGCTTTTCTTGCCCTGAGACAGCACTGTGTAATGAACAATGAAATCTTTATTTCCATGACAACAATACCATCAAATTAGTTGCAGCCATAGTTTTGAGAGCTCTAAATAACAAGAAACAGTAGAAAGTTCTTGACTACAGGCTACTTTCTCCAGGCTTGTACTGAAAAAGAGGAAGAAAAGCCTACCACAGATTTTTCTGGCAGACAGGTGGAGCTTTCAAAAGAAGAACAAGGTGGATTCCAATGAAGTAACTGTTTAAAAATAGTACTGCATCAATTGCTATTTCAATAGGCTAAACTCAGTAAGACTACTGGCAAAATAAGAGAATTTCCCTAACCCCAACATAATGCTGGAAAGGAGCAAGACACTGCCCACCACCTCGTCCCCGAGGTACAGACTTGTCTAGCTGGTTGAAGGTACAAGACTTTTTAACTTTCTGCTTCCTGTTTTCATGAAAATTAATACGATTTTATACAACATCAAGAGCATTCCCTCAAAATCCTGAATGTTCTATCTGCTCAATGTCATGAAGCACAAGTCCTTGCTCCGTGCAAGTTAATGTAGTTTAGTCCCTAAGGACAGTCGTGTCCTCCACCAAATGTTGAGATCGCACATTAAGCTCTTAGCTGCTATCAACCATTAATTTTAAAAATAAAAGTCTTGCAAAGCACTGTAAATTCCACAACTGCACTGTGTGCCAAAAAAAAAAAAACACTGTATGTGTTCTCTCAGATCACTAGGACTCAAAAGACAGCAAAGCAACAACATGTGTCATTCTGCCCATCCCTCTGCATTCTGTGCATAACCTAGTGCCCGTTTTACATTCCTCACAGCAATTCATGGCACAGTACACTGTACAGACAACACTCCTCATGAAACTAGGAATTAACTCCGTTTCACAACCACTTCAGTGAGTCAACTGTGATGCTGGTTTTTCCTTTATCCACTCCCTCCCCAGACTGGAAAGAGAACTGTAACACTTCCCTTCATCCTTCCATAACCCAGTAGCAATCCTGAATATTTATAAAGCCCACAACCTCAAAACAAGCAAACCAAAACCAGAAGATAGTTAGTGAATACATTTTTTGTCACATAACTAAATGCAGATTTAGTATTTTGCAGTTTGCTCTGACCTAAGGTAACACACCGCTGCTTGTTGTGAACCCAGACTACTTCAGAAGAATAATCTTACTACTTCCAGAAAATGGGAGTATTCAGAGTTCAGAAATTTAGAGGCTTTAAGACTACACAGCACACACACACACACTAGTCATTTTTATACTCTTCGTTTCAAAACTCAAAGTCCTATATTTATAGCTAAGTCCATAGTGACCTCAGCTTAAAGTTATAAATACCATCTTCTACAAATAGTCAGATAACTGCTTAAATATCACCTAGCGCCTTTTAATCTTGGCCTCCTGCTAAGTTTTGAAAGTGGTGGCTAAGAATAAAATACGAAAAGCATGTATTTCATAGAAGTAACAGATTTTTCCAAATACATCACAAACCATTTATCTCTGCTAGGCCCAGAATTCTCCACAAAACGTTACTACTTAGTGCAGTGAGACACCATAATTAGAATAGCAGAAATATGTTGTCTTGATTTAACAACATACTCTGCTCCTAAAAACTAAACATTATAAAAACCCACTGAAGAACAGAGGTATAAAATTTAAATCCTAGTTTTATGTTTGCAATACATCCTTTTCTGCAACTGAAGGGAACAATTGTACATGACAGCTTTTTTTTGTGAAAGGTTTTATTAATATTCCAGATGGTCCAAGACTTCTTGTCTATTAAGCAGAAAGGCTCATTCCATATCCTGGATTAGTTAGCATGTCTGGAGTGCCCTGATGAGCAAAAAATACATGTTTGCTCTCAGAGACCCATGACTGGGGGGAGGTGGGAACTTGAGGAACTTTAAATCCCTCTTTAAAATTCAGACCTTCCACGCCTAATTCCCCAATCCAGAAGTTTACTGAACCTGGATTTTAAATTTAAAATCCAAGCATTGATGGACTTGGTGAAGTGCCAAGTACAGCTTTATTTTCACTGTTTCAAGGTGGGTACACACTTACACCTATTTCATTCACCTTCCTTCGTAATGGTGTAAGACATTTAACTAGGAAGGAGATACAGTACCTTCTGCTGTAGAGCTGGTTACTTGGCCATTGCTAGATCCACAAGAGCTGTAAAGTGATCCAGAGCTATATGGCTCATAAGGTTTGAGAACAGTCAATACATTAGGAGGATCAACATCATCTGAATTCAGAAGCCCTTGTTTGGTTGGCAAAACAGAGGATGCAGGTTTGGTGCGAGAACATTCCTGAGGTAGCAGATTTGCATATCTGTTTGCAACACGAAATCTGCTCATTTCGTATCTTCTGTAATTAGCCACTGGAGAGTCAATATGTTCAATAGCTAACAGATTAGGTTTCATTCGTTTAGAAGACGTTTCACCATAGTCTAGATTTACATTGCTCACAGATTTGCTACAAAGATAGTCTCTTCCTCGATGACAAGACCAGGCAGATTCATTTAGGTGAGAGTCGAGAGCCCCATTCGTACTGCTGCTTACTAGACCAGACTGAGGCACTGGGACACTCAGAGCTTTTACTTTAGATTCAGATCTTTTTACTCTGTCCAGTACTGGAGAGATGCTGGAACTGGAGTGCATTTCTTGCTGAGGTTGTCTATAGTTATTTGCCTGAGCTCCAACATTACTTTGCTGTTTATGAAACTTGAGGTTACTTGGGGCTGCGCTGCTCGAGTCAGCCACCGAAAAGAGAGCGACTTTGTTCTGTGGAGTGTGACATTGCTTAGCTTTCCCCGTTTGCAACAGTTTTTGCTGTGTAGATGGGGAAGCCTTACTTTTATTAGAATTAAAAGACAGAGGAAGCACATCTTTACCAAGCAGAGCTGGAGGGCATCCAGTGCGTCTGGCTTTAACTAGAGCCTTGCTTCTATAGCCATTTTTGTTCACGGTGTCAGGGTTGTATTTGTGCATCAGCCTCTGGTGCATCATTAGGACCTCTGGGTAAAATGTTCTGTAAGTACAAAACGGACAGGTGATGGGTGCTAGCAGGCCTCTAGTTGAAACCACTGAACATTCTTGTGAAGTCCCAATAGATAAGTTCAAGGGCTTTTCTTGAGAGTCCACCACAGGTTTGTGTTTGTAGTTTTCAGTGCACTCTCGCACATCATTCACATTTTTTCCATTCTTTAAAGCACAAATATACTGGACATCATCTCCCTCTGATGCCACAGAAGCCTCTCTCTCTCTCTTATGAGGAACACTGGGCTGAGCTTCCTTTGTTTCCTTCTCAGCCTTTAGTTTTTCCGGGTAAGGAGTGGACACATTCTCGTGTATTTTATTTGAATTGTTACAAATGGAACCTTTGTTTAATTCCCTAGAATTATTTTTCACTTTTAAAAGGACTGTGCTGCCTACTGCATTGTTCAAGGACAGAATTTCCTTTTGCTGCTTGGTAGGTGGGCAGCCCTCAGCATCTTTGGCACAATCAAAAAGCCTCTTCGAATTTTTGGTTTCTTGAGCACCGTCAGCAGCCAGCAAGAGCTCCGTGTCCTGACTCTGTAATGAAACTTTGCTGTCACTTTTCACGTCTGCTGCACTATCAGCTTGCTTGTCCTTGTGATGCCTCTCTAAATGATACCTCAGTGACGTTTTCTGTGCTGCTGCATACTCACAGAATTCACATTTGTACGGTTTTTCACCTGAAACACAGTTTTATCAGTAAGTTTGATACAATTTGATTTGAAATCTTGAATACAATTAAAGACAAGGGAATAACTGTAGTAGACTGCAAAACAGTTAAAAATATTTTTCTTTCCCTTTCCACATACTCATAATTCTCAAATGCATCTAAACCATTTAAAACAACTAAAACAACTAAAACAACTCCTTACTGCTTTTACTAACTACAGTGACATCTTCTGGCTATGATGAAGATATTTTCCACATGTTGGCTATGGAGATGGTAGCTGACAATATGTTTGACGGAGATAAGCAAGAAGTATAGCTGTGGGTCAACTCCAACAACTTGTAGCCCTTGATCATACCACAAGTATGCTATTGAACAACACGAATGTTACAGTTCATCTATAAATAGAGCTGTTTCAAAAGAAACAGGGACATACATAAACAGAAAGAGTTCGCCTGGCTATGGAAAACAAAAAGTTGAGCTGAAAAATAGACACAGCTTTTTCCCAGGTACCAGCAACTGGCAGATGATCAACTTAGTACTTTGGAAATAGGCTATTTTTAATTTAAAAAAAAAAAAAATCACCAACTTTTTGCTAGACTGCTAAAAGCAGAAAGAATTAAAGTTTTAAAATGTATTCTTAACAATACTTAATATAATTAGCCCTATTCAAAAAGACTTGCACTTACGTAAATCATTAATTCCTTCTAAGAAACGTCATTTTTGATTTTTTTTTTTTTTTGCATTAGAGAACACTTTGCTCTTAATATCAATAATTTCAAATGCAACTTCTGTTTTTCTTAAGCAAAACCAACACTTCATCCAACTGGATTCAGCAGACTTCCTACCCCTCCCGCAAAGGTGAAGCCCATTTACCTGTATGAGTTCTGAGATGAATATTGAGGTAATAATTTGAGCGAAAATACTTTCCACAATAGCTGCATTCTCTGGAGGCTCCAAGGTTTTTAACTTTTGCTCTTTCCAAACCATCTTCATTTTTATCTTTGGGAGAAAATATAGCTATATTATGAAGAGCAAATGAAAATTTGGAGTCTCGCTTAAAACTGTAAGTAACTATCTTAACTGTTTAATTAAGGGAAAACACAGAATGATGAACTGTTGTCAATTCCTACAGTCTATGAGCATCTTTTGTTCTGTACTGCTGCACAGCTAGCAAAGAGCAAGAGAGTTAAAAAGGTTTCTGTCTGTGTCAAGTAACACTGTGGTTAGTGACGGTAATGAAGCCGCCCCAGAGAACAAACAAGATGCAAAACTAGGTCTCAAAGAGGAAAGAAAATTATTTTTACTGACCTACAAGAACTTGATGGAGAATGGCCCATCTCAAAAATTCATACAGTTCATAAACTGTATTCTTTTATTAAAGAGAGTGCTTGAAGGGAGTACTAAGTGTGAACGTGATAATCCAAACTGTAAGCCTGCTCTGTGCACCATGGCAAAACACAGGAAGATGTTTTGGGGAAGGAAGACAAAGAGAAAGATGGATTTTCTTATTAACTGCAATAATTCTATTATTATTTCTGTGCTAATCAATGGAGCGTCATGCCTGTATAACAACATCCTTACATTTAATAAATAATCTTTCACTTTTATTTTTCAAATAAAAATATTTGCCATATTTTGACAAATACGGGAGTAGGAGAGTGACAGGGGTTGCTGTTCTGTGAAACATGTTTTCAAGCAACAAATTCACAGATTAAAAACTGGTTGCACTCAAGTGTAAGCAGCGGTAGTTACCACTGGAGGGAGACAAGTACAGCATAATGTCTAACAAGAAAGGGGCGAAAGCTTACGCACAATACACCGCTCGGATCAACACGATTTCTTTTGGCAGGTTAAATTGAAAAAACATCAAGACAACTTCAGTGAACTATCCAAGTCAAAACTAACTAGAAAGCTAATGTGGGAAGAGAAGGAAGGAGAGGTTTTGCTTGACTGAGATGTTAGATACACAACAGCTCAAAACGGCTCTCTGAAGTTCCGACGTGTTGGAAAGCTGCTCTGCTGGAAATGCTAAGTACGGCTGAACTCCAGCTAAGGCAAGCCATAGCTGCTTTAAACAAACGGATAATGTCTCAATAAGCATGACTCAGCATCTCACAACAAAAGCTGTTGTACTTGAGGATAAGACACTGAGAAACAAAACAAGCAAGTTAACATTAGGTAATAATTCCATTCCTTTGTTACTGGAGGCAAATAAAGGGCTGCACATTACCAGAAATGGAAAATTCAGCTGTGTGTGCCAGGACATTCTGTACGTTGTGTCTTTTCTTGAGATTATGCAAGTGTCTGCTCTTTAAATGCAGACTCAACGCATGTCACACACAAGAGTGCTAGATTAGCTAGCAGACTTTTTGCTATTCCTTTTTGTCCCCAGACATGCAATCCTTTTCAATTAAAGACTCATTCAGTATCACTTGTTTTTCTAAGACACGGTGAGATGCAGAATTAATCCTGGGTAACACACAGATTGAGCCCATCCACTCTGTCAAAGAGAACTGTTAGCAACCCTTCAAGAAAGAGAAGTTAAACATATACCTCTCTTACACACATGATGTCCACATGTTAATAGCCTGCATGCATGTCCTTACGCAACTGATTTAAAATTGCCAGTTTTGACATTTAGGCTTTCAAGTTACACACCATTAAAAAGAAACATACAACCTGCAGCTTGACAGAAAAAGTTTGGAACTATTCTTCTCAGGATCTTAACTGCTGGTATTGAGCACTGGACATTTTCTGCCCTTTCTTACAAGATGCAGGAAAAAAGTGAAACCGCAATGATATCTTCAGAAATACTATTTGTAAAAACATGTTCTGGACAAGAAGGGCTATGCAACACTCAAAAGCACCCAGTAAAACTACGATTCCTGCGGGGC
>NW_010520553.1:0-201 GCF_000687285.1 Phaethon lepturus
TGGGCGCGACCCCAAGCCCCCGGCCACGTCTGCCGCGCCAAGCCCCGCCGGGCACACGGGACGGTCAATTTCTAAACAAAATGCTGCACCTGGAAGGGCGGCTCTTTCAGCCGGGGAAGGCGTTCCCGCTGCGCCTGCTTTTTGCGGTAACGGAGGCACCGCACATCCCCGCCGTGCGGGTGGGCGCGCAGCCCCACCCCG
>NW_010520553.1:232-5590 GCF_000687285.1 Phaethon lepturus
CCCCACGCTGGAGGCAGCGCTGCCTTTCCGGGTTGATTCTGGCGCAAGCTGAGCAGAGTCTCTCGCGTGACGCTGGGACAGCGAGGGTCAGTCAGCCGGAGGGTTGGGATGCGGAGGCTTTGCTGTGCTCCCACGGGCACGGACTGGCGGTGCGCTGCTGTTTCTTATCTCCTCACTTGCTAAATCAAAGCACCGGTTAAGCGATAAGGATATCTTCTTAAAAATGTATTTTCTTCTTGGAAATGAAACCACAGATTAGGAGCCTAACCCTCCTCTCTTCAATAGTGGGAGAAAGGGGTGATTCCCTAGAACGGGTCCCCAGTCTGGGTCCGGCATGTGCCAGCTAGCACTGTTCCAGAAACCCCAGGCACGGCTCGCGGTTTGGATCAGGGCAAAGGAAAAGCCCAACACAGAGTGTGGATGCAGCCATTCTGTGTTGGAGGGTGAGAGGTTTCATAGCAGAGAACGGTCCCAGGAATTTTGATTTGTGAGTGCAAAGGCAAGCATTATGTCCAGAGTTTGCTGTGCATGTTCCTTGAAAACACCATAATTCCTCAGACTGGCATGGCTTGTGCGTTTCTGGACAGGTGACCATTTGCTTAGTCTTAGGAGTAGATCTCTAAACACGATAGAAGGCTTGTATGTATGGAGTGAATAGCCCAGAGAGCCTTGGAGTGCATTAAAATAGTATACAGGCTTAAAAACATTTATTGCATTGAGTCAAAGCGCCTGTTTTGGTTTATTGGGTTTAGTGATGATGGCCTCATTTAGTGTAATTTGAATAAAATTCTGCCTTTCTGGAAAAGTGACAGTGAAGTAATAAAACATGTCACAAACCAAGGACAGACTTTAATTAGGAGCCTGAGCTCAGTCTCCGGGCAGGTCAAACTTCCCAGGATGTGCAAGTGCTTAGAGGGCTGCCGGTGGGATGGTCCCACAGCCCGGCACGTATACACAGGCTCTCACCCCCCGTCCCTAAACAGTCTCTGATCCAACGGTCCCTCATGATGGAGACAGGATTTGTCCGTGTGTCCAACTGCTGCATCCCAGGAACAAGGACGAGTGGGGACTGCCACTCTGATGCATTTACATGTGCCCATGGCAACAGTCAGGAAAATAAACGGTCCCTCTAAAAGGAAGGACCTGCAAAATACCTGCAAAATGACCCTGCTGCTGGCCGAAGAGACTGCAGTCACACTGGGAACAGAGGAAGTGCGTCTACAGATGAGGTGAAGGCAAAGGGATGGCAAGTGTGGTCCTTTGGGATCGTCTGCAGCCCGCAGAGCCCGGGAAATGGCCCGAGGTGGAGCTGCCCGCCTCAGTCGTTGGGTTTGTCCTCTGCTGAAAACCTCCATCAAAGACTGTGGCTCTGACAGACGTACTCACTGGGAAACAAGACGGGGGTTGCAGCTGCAATTCCAGCCTGCACTTTTTTCCATCTGTGAAAATGAACCAAAGACAAATGTGGAGTTTGTGTTCCTTCTGATCTCTTCCCATTCTACTCTGTTCCTGTTGGGATTTACATTTCTGCCCAATATCAAGATTCTTTTTTTTTTTATCTATTCATATTGTTGTCCTGATATTGTCTCAGCTTTCTTCAGAGAGAGGAAAAAAAGGAAATAGAAAAAATTTATGAGGAAAATCCTTTGAGTCGTTTCTTTTACTGAACTTGGGAAAAGAAAGGAAAGGTGAAATGCCAGAGCTTCCTGAATAGCTGTGCACATTTCCGTGAACTGCTAAGAGACCGGTTTAATTTATATTATTTACCAATGGAGACCAAGCGGCTTTCACCAGTAGCACGTACGATTCTGGAAACTTTCAGCATTTAGTCACTTGCGTTATGCAGCCAGGGATGCAGCAGGCAACAGCATCAGGGAAAGGTCCAACCCTGAACAGGGTCGGTCCCGTGTCAATGCAGGCAAATTCTGAATTCTGCAAAGATGGAAAAAAATGTCTTTTCTGACAGAAGCAAGCAGTGAAAAAGATAGCGCTTCCTGCAGCTCCCTGAGACACGGGGCTGGCCTCAGGCTGCCTTCCCCGTGCCCAGGGCACGGCTCTGCCCTGCGGCACCTCCGCAGCACCATTCCTAGAGAGACGCTGTTATCAGGCCGTCAGGAGAGGGTGATGGAAGAAACACCTTGGAGAGACTTTTGTTTCTGAGATCTTGATTTTAAGAACCAGCTGCTTAATAAAAATAACCACATGGAATCATAGAATCATTAAGGTTGGAAAAGACCTCTAAGGTCATTAAGTCCAACTGTCTCCAGACCCCTCCCCAGCTCCGTTGCCCTTCTCTGAACACGCTCCAGCACCTCAATGTCCTTCTTGTAGTGAGGGGCCCAACACTGAACACAGGATTTGAGGTGCGGCTGCACCAGTGCCGAGTCCAGGGGCATGATCCCTGCCCGGCTCCTGCTGGCCACACTAGTGCTGGTACGGGCCAGGACGCTCTTGGCCTTCTTGGCCACCTGGGCACACTGCCGGCTCATGTTCAGCCGGCTGTCAACCAGCACCCCCAGGTCCTTTTCCACCGGGCAGCTCTCCAGCCACTCCTCCCCAAGCCTGGAGCGTTGCGTGGGGTTGTTGTGACCCAAGTGCACAACACAGCACTTGGTCTTGTTGAACTGCATAGAATTAGCCTCTGCCCATCGATCCAGCCTGTCCAGATCCCTCTGCAGAGCCCTCCTACCCTCCAGCAGATCAACACTCCCACCCAGCTTGGTGTCATCTGCAAACTTACTGAGGGAGCACTCAATTCCCTCATCCAGATCATCTATAAAGATATTGAATAAGACCGGCCCCAGAACCGAGCCCTGGGGAACACCGCTTGTGACCGGCTGCCAACTGGCTTTTACTCTGTTCACCACAACTCTCTGGGCTCAGCCACCCAGCCAGTTTTCTACCAAGAGATGGATTTTATTAGTTCTCTGTAGAAGTTGTTTATAAAAATAAATTTTGCAGGATTCAGTTGAGCTCAAACACCGAACAGTTCATCCCTTTCCCTCTCTTGGTGTGTTAGATAACATGGTAGGAACAGCCCTGGTCCCACCCTTTGAAATGTAACTTGTGCAGTCTAACCTCTTTCAAAACAACATGGTTTTGGTGCTACTCAGATTGGGTACGCTTCCCTACGTAAAGACGGGCTAACGACAGCAGAATCAGCGCTAGCCAGCGACAGCCCTCCAGCAGTGCTGGCCCTGCAGACCTCAGCCTTCCTAAGGCGGGAGGAAGCTCCACGCTTACTCTATCGGTTCCCACAATTTTGTGGCACCAACATGCCAAAGGAAGAGTTTGAAGAGAAGCCCCAAGGGATGGAGACACAGCCCGTGGGAGACGGGTGCCATGCCAGCCCTTTGCTGGGGCGACGGCGCTGCAGCAGAGCAGCCCAGTGCGCCAGCGCAAGGCAAGGCATGGGATGGGGACTGCCACCAGCCCGGGGCATGGCACCAAACACCCCTTGTCGGGGGGAAAGCGTGCCATGAAGCACCAGGGTAACGATGACTTGGTAGGTGAATCATCCCCAAAACGCCAAATATCCACCCAGGAGAGGGGATTTCAGTAGCCGTTGCCCAAAGACGGATAGCATTAAAATACCGCGTTAATAGGCAGCTTGGCACTGCAAAGCAGCGTGTGACATTCTGAAAGGAACGAAAAGTAGCCACGCGGGCAAAATTGTCTTCGCAGGTAAGCAGAGCCAAGCGTGCATGCACTGTAAGCTTAAACTCCAGTTGGTTTGGGAAAATCTGCAAGACTGAGACAAACGTGAACGGAAGGAAGAGGCTGCCAGTGAAGCGCGTTAGAGCAGAACCTGGGCTGGGAAGAACTGCGCCTCGTGACATCCGGCCCCTCTTCGCCTGGCGAGGTTGCTCTGCTTGCTTTTTCTCAGCTCCTTTAGTCACTGTGCATACGGTAAATTGCAGTGATATGAAGTGGTATAAAAGCATTAAGATTGCCCACCCGGCTCTCAGAGTTCAAAAAGGCGCACCGACACCGTGTGTCTCCATCGGATTGGTAAGGTACGACCCTCTTAAACAAAACCTGAGATCAGGCAGCTTGCCTTAAACCACCTGATACAAACTCAGGTAAACAGCAGTAGTACAGGGTAAGGGCAACTAAATTTAGTATTTTGGGTATCGCAGTAGCCTTTTTCTCAAACGGACACGTGCTGGCGCCTCAGCCCCAGCGGCTGACGGGTCACGGCTCGTGCTCTGAGACCGTGATAGACCAAGCCATCGGTTGAGTCCGGTCTCCACTTGCTTTGTTCTTCATGGACGTCTCCTCTAAGACCTTGACTTTAGCTTTTGCATGGGAAGGGAACGTTTGCGTTTTACAGTGGCACCAGAGAGAACTTATTATTGTTACATAAATTAAATTAATTACAGGCAGAACAGGTAAGCTGGAAAGCACAAGTATATGACAAAGGAAAGATCTGGAAAGAAGACTTAAAGAGAAAAGCTTTATTTTTTGTTTTGTGGCATATTTTGTTATGTGGGGGTTTTTTTAGTATTATGGATTTTACCTCTAATGTCTAATTAATCCATATAACGCATTCGAAATGAATTTATAAAAAAAAAGACATGCATGGCTTCAGTCATGATGGCTACTTCAAAATGCTACATTCAAACTTAATTAAATTTATATATTCCTGTATGCTTCAGAGTAATCTTTTGCTATTATTCATTTGTTTTGAAGCATATAAGCAAGTTTAATCTTGCTTACTGTGTTTCAGCTGTAGGCTAAATAGTCACATTACCCATCAGAAAACTCAGATTAATCAAGTTTTTAAGTTTTAATTTTTTCCTAAAGAAAACACTTCTTTCCCCACTTAAATGTGTTAAACCTAAATAGTATTAAAAAAAAAAAACCCAAACATTTTTAAATTTAAAATTGAAACAGATGCCACTGTAAAAATAAAGCATTTCAATTATTATTTATTTGCTCTTCATTTTTTTTTCAGTCAAAAGGATCTAGCACGTTCATTACAATTCCACGAAAGCTATTACTAATCTAACGGTGTCTTCATTTTTCAAAATATTTTCAAAAAAATTTTCAAATATTTGGCTAGCAGCGGTTTTGCTCAGCTGTACTTTGCAGCAGCATCACAGCTGCTGTAAGGAATTAGGTGCCTGGCCTGTTAATGCTTACCTTGCGCTGCCGCACGGTGCGTGCTCCGTTGACCCAACTAATTACTCTTTAATGAGCGCCTTCTAAGTGGGGATAAATCGAACGCTAATGACAATCGAGTGGGAGGGGGTAGGCGGTTTCTGGACACTGGTTTGCACGTTTGCCCCTGCAGAAGCTGCCAGCGGATCGAGCTGCGGGAGCACGGCGCAGACGGGGACGCGCGTGCCGCGGCTG
>NW_010520554.1:0-2801 GCF_000687285.1 Phaethon lepturus
CCGGCACTGGTGCCCTGGAGGGCGAGAGGCCGCGGGACGCATGTGCCCAGCAGCGGGTCTGGCACCGGTTTTGGACTCCCAGAAACCAGCCGCTTAGCCGGTACCCACCACCTGCCAGCCACAGCTTTTTGGAGCTAAAACCACCTGTTTTTCGGGGTTTTTTTTGTGGCAGGGGAGAGAGGTGTTTTTGTGGCGGCGCAGAGAGCTCCAGCCCCGCAGCGGGAGCGCTCGGCTGCGGTAACGCCGCGGCTTCCTGGCAGGCGGCAGGAAAAATAAACACCATTAAAAAAATGGAACATCCCCATAACCCGAGGTGACCGGCCGCGGCGGCGCAGCCGTGCGGGCGGGGAGGGCGAGCCCCGGGGAGGGTGTTCCCGTTCCCGTTCACCCCTGCCCGGGGGATTTGGGGTGATACGGAGCGAGGTGGCACCTCGGCGCGTGGAGGGGGTCAGGGCTGGCCGAGACACCCCTCCGAGCTCTGCTGTCCCGTGGTTTGGTAATTTGCTCGTTTGCTTCTGCTTCGGGAGCTGCGTAGATGGCCAGGGTTGGGTGCGGGTCGGGTTTTATTCTGGGAGCGGTGAAATTGTCTCGTGATTCCAATGATGTGCCTGAGGTTTTCCCCTCCTTTGCTTTTGGGGCAGCAGGACTCTGTCCTCTTGTTTTGCCCTTAATACTGTCCCGGGGGGTGGACAAATGAGTTTGCCAAAGGTCAGTGGTTGGGTTTTGAGTTAAAAGTTAAAAAAAACAAATGTTGTAACACCAGAAACATCAAATGGATTTTTAAGGTTAAAAATGTTAGAAAAGGGGAAGACCAGAGTATGCCAGGTGATTAAAACCAGCCCAGGGACTGTGCCTGCAATTGAGAAATGCCCCCGTGACCCCTCACCTTTGAGACTCGGCAGTTCCCAGCTCCGAAATCGGGTGCTGCTCCGAAATCGGGTGCTGCTCCCCATCCACGCCCACTTGGATGCGACGGGGCTCGCGTCAGGCCTGGTCCCGGCAGAGGGACGGCTCCTCGCCACGCAGCTTGTCCTGCGCTGAACCCGTTACGGGATTAAGCCTGAAGTCGCACGGCGGGGCAGAAGTCCCCCGGGACACGCGGCAAGAGCTGATCTGCGGAGATAACGAGGGCAGCGAATATTGCTGGGCTTCAGCTTTTCCTCCCCGGGCCTCTTTGGGACAGAAAGATCCCGGGGATGGCTGGAGGTGATGCCAAAGGGGAAGAAAACATTGAGATTTTGGGGATAAACTACCCTGGGAAGTCGCTCTCTGGGTGAGCCCAGCAGCAAACCGCTTTTATCAGGCGTATTTTGACCCTCATCCCAAATCCCAGTTAGTTTAAGCCTTTATGTTTGACGCAATTAATGAGCAAATATCTGTTTTATTTTCTGTTTCAACATTCAGGCTTTGCATAATGTTAGGAAGCGCGGCTGCTTTTCTTCTATTTTGGGGGGGAGTCCCTTTTTTCGCAGAAGGTGGACGGACGCGCTCCCGGGAAGCAGCCGCCGGGTGAGTCATGTCCGCGCAGAAATAGCTCTGCTGGGAGCAGTGACACGGACCCGCAGGGATTTCGTTTCTCCCTACCCCGGATGGAGCCGGCTGCTCCGTCCCACGCCGCTAGCGGGGTACCTGCCCTCCGCTAGCGGTGTACCTGCCGGCTCCTGGCTGGATTTAACGGGGGAATTTAGGGCTGGGACATTTGCGAAGTATTTTTTTTTCTCGTCTCTGCTCCCCTCCTGCGCGGGGCAGAGAGGGTTTGAGGTGGCTGCGGCCAGACCCCGCAGCTCAGCCTACTTGTCTTCAGCTGGAGAGGATGAGCGCGGGTTTATTGAGTCGTTCCTAACGCTGGTATCTCCCTTTTCTGTGTCACGAGGGGAAAAACAGCACGTGGGGGAAGGACATAATTTTCCCAGAGGCCCATGGTGAGAAGTCCCACCCTGGACCTTTATTCACTAAATAAAGCTGGCTTAGATTTTAATTTCTCCTTTGTGTAAAAGCTGTGTGCATTTTGATGCAATTAGTAGCAGCTTTGGGGACGGCTGAGAGCAGAAGGCGGCTCCTGCGGGAGCGTGGCCGGGATGCTCCGATCTCCTGCCGGGGCAGCGGTTGTCCAAGCTGACTTCACGAATTACCATTTTTCCTTAGAAATCCTTTGGAAAATGGTCCGGTGGCCTCTCTTCTCCCTCGTGAGCCACGACGGGGAAGCAGCCAGCGAGGTGCAGCAGCGGCGGCAGTGCCGGGACACGGGGGCAAGGAGCCTGGTAGAGCAACTGATTTTGTTTTCCAGCTCTTGGGAGCGGCTGGATTTATCCCTCCTGGGGCTGTTGGTGTCCACGGTGCTTCGGGGAGATGCCTGGGAGGTGGGGAGGGGAGGCAAGAGCTCACGAGGAGCTCCGCTGAGAACAAGACGATGCGAGATCAGTGCGGCTGATGCTGTTTCCGACCGCGTGCTGGTCAGCTCTCGAAGGAGACGGAGCTAAAATAAGCCAAAAGAGACCAAACTGGCTTTTCCCCAGCTTACAGGTCACTTTTTTATGTGCGTAGGAAAACTTTAATGCAGGAGAGGTGGCTAGATGGAAGGTGTTTGAGGAACCTCAGCTGAAAAGTGCTAAAGGGACGATAAATTGCGTAGAGGTTGCTCTTCAGGTCTTGTTTGACCTAATCTGCCCCAAATTCAAGACGTGCTGTTAGCCTTTCCTGTTGTGCAAAATGCAAAAACCTTGGGCCCAGAAGAGCTTTCTCGGGGTGGGTTGGCTCCCCACGTCCACCAGCTACCCCTAATTCTGTCCACAGGGATAACC
>NW_010520554.1:2823-4701 GCF_000687285.1 Phaethon lepturus
GCAAGGGCTCTTTCCCTGTGCCGCTGCATCGGTACCACAACGTCTCCTTAAGGCTTAGACCCCAATTATGTTCTCATCGCCGGCAGCTCTTTAGGATATGATGACAAAAATTACAATTACTCTTTCAAATTTAATCTTTTTTTCCTCTTTCTCTTGGTTTGGACCTGAAAATCATGGTGGCTAATCCCACTCCCAGGCTGGCTGTAGCATTATTTGGCTTCAGATGATGTCTGTAAATAAAAATCAGCTTTTGACGGATGCTTCTGCAGAGAAATCACAGAATCATTAAGGCTGGAAAAGACCTTTAAGATTACGAAGTCCGACCATCAACCCAACACCACCTAGTGTTTGCTTTGAAGGTTTCACAAAAGTCGCTTTTACAAGATTTTTTACAAGGCTTTTTTAAAGCCGGGGCTTAATTTTGAGTGGCCCCCCCCTTCCTTTTGCAGTTGCGATTTGTTATTTTAGCAGAGTCAGGAATCGCGTTTGTGCCCAAAATAGTTTGATGCTGGGCTTCAAACCAGACAAATCCCCCACAAGCCACCTTCAGCTGAAAATCTCTTCCTGTTGTCATGCTGATGACAAAAAAAAAAATCACTGAACTCCTCCTAGCCCCAGCTAAGCCGAGCTACCGGTGCCCGGTGAAAATTTCCCGTGTCCCAGCGTGTTATTCCTCCTGCCTGAGTTTCCAGCCGGGTTTGGCTGCGAGGTTGGTTTTTTGAGGTTTCCCATCGCTGTGGACCACGAGAGGTCGGCAAAACTCAGGAGACGTGACCTGGGCTCTGCCTTCGCTGCGGGGCAGCGGACTGGCACATCCTCACCCGAGCTACCTGGGCAGCCGGGTTCGTTCCAGGATAATTACTCCATTAACAGAAACACCCCAAACTAATTCTACTGGAAGAAAATCAGGGCAATTTTGGAACAGGGCGTGTCTTGCCGGGGGTTTATTGTCGAGCCCTTCTGCTGGCCGCTTTCACGTGCGGCAAAGCCCGGGTGCTCGGGGGAATTAAGAGGGATCAGAAGCATTAAACGGGCTCTGCCCACTCACTGGAGACTCCTTTAATTCCTCTGTTCCTGGTACAGAAGGTCCCGAGCTTGGGAGTTGGCTGCGGGACGTAGAGCTTGGCCTCACCGTGACGCCTGGAGCCGTGCCCAAAGGTGGCAGCCCGGGAAAACCCAAGCCATTAACCAAAATTCCCCCTTCTTTGTGGTTCGCAGCCAGGACAGCAGCCCGGTGAGCCCTAAGCGCTGCCTTCAGCGACGCGCTGCCTGCGGAGGGATGGTCTTAAAATGAAAAGGTGCTGTGAGGGCGTCGGGCTGCCATGCCTGTTTAAGGTCAGTGCCATTCTCACCCGTCTTACCCTCTCTGAACGGGGCTGTCCCCTCTCTTCTCGGGGTCGGGGGCAGGAATCGGGTCCCCATCCCGCAAACCTCCGGCCGCGGGCAGCGCGGGAGCAGCCGCGAGGTGAGCGGCTTTAGCCGAGGGGAGCGGGTGGGCACCGGGAGGCCGGGCTGGGGCTCACCAGCTTTGCACCGTGTTGGCAATGCGGGTTTGCGTTGGTGTTAGAGCCGGGCAGGAGGCAGCTCCCAGTTATCCCGGGCTTCTCGGGAGCGCGGGGTGCCTGCAGAGCCTGACCCAGGGGCACACTGCACCCGGGCAATGGAGCAAAAAAATCAACCTGCAAAATATTTTCCTCTCTCCTGGCAGCAAGAGGGGTCTACAGGGACGCAAACCCCTTTTCAGAGGTGGGACAGGAGTGGGCTGGGGAGCAAACTCCTGCCGAGGACCCTCCCCACACGGAACGCCGCAGGGCGTGTGCTGTCCCCGCGTCCCTTGGGAGGACGTGTGCGGCGGTCGCTCGGCACAGTGACCGCCCT
>NW_010520554.1:4741-6131 GCF_000687285.1 Phaethon lepturus
AAGGCCTTAGGGCCAGGGCTGAGGTATGTCAGCAGGGGATTAGCCCCCCCGGCCCAAGCCCAGCTGGGCTAATAAGCCGCCTGGGGGTAAGGTAGCCAAGGAGCAGCCTCTTGCTGCTGTGGTTGCCACCGTTGCTGTGCCAGGGCCGAAGCAAAGGGCCTTGAACTAACAGCTGGGCGTTATCCTTCCGCCTCCCAGGGTGTTGGTATGGCCAGCCCCCGGCCTCCCAAATACCTCCTCGTCTTCGATTTTGACGAGACCATCATCAATGAGAACAGCGATGACTCCATCGTCCGGGCGGCGCCGGGGCAGGCGCTTCCGGAGCACATCCGACAGACCTTCCGCGAAGGCTTCTACAACGAGTACATGCAGCGCGTCCTGGCGTACATGGGGGACCAGGGGGTCAAGATGGGGGACTTCAAGACAGTCTATGAGAACATCCCCCTTTCCCCAGGCATGCCAGACCTCTTCCAGTTCCTCTCCAAGAACCACGAGCTCTTCGAGATCATCCTCATCTCTGATGCCAACATGTTCGGCATCGAGTGCAGTCTGAGGGCAGCCGGTGTCTACTCCCTCTTCCGCAAGATCTTCAGCAACCCGTCCGGCTTTGACAAGAAGGGGTACTTCACCTTGGGGCCCTACCACAGCCACAAGTGCCTTGGCCCCTCCCCCAGCCACAAGTGCCTTGACTGCCCGGCCAACATGTGCAAACGCAAAATCCTAACGGAGTACCTGGCGGAGAGGGCCCAGGAGGAGGTGGAATTCGAGAGGGTCTTCTACGTGGGAGATGGGGCCAATGACTTCTGCCCTTCTGTGACTTTGACTTCAGCTGATGTGGCTTTCCCACGGAAGGGCTACCCCATGCACCGGATGACCCAAGAGATGGAGAAGAAGCAGCCTGGAGCCTTCCAGGCCACTGTTGTCCCCTGGGAGTCAGCTGCAGAAGTCGCCCGCTATCTCCAGGAGGTCCTCAAGAAGAAGTGTTGAGGAGGGCTCGGAAGAGACTTGCTTACCATAAACAGCTGGGAAAGGAGAAGCTGGGGGCGGGGGGGCACGTCCTGTACCCCCGTTCATCGGCACTGCCCGCTCAGCCCCCGCTCCTGGGTTGCTTTCCTGCCTTTCCTCTCCGAGCTCCTTTCTCCTGGTGATTAAAGCACTTTCTCTAGGTCCCCCCTTCTCCTTCCCCTGCCATGTTGAAACAAAGCCTTCTCTATGCAGCTCGGACACCTGCCCGGTGGGTCTTTGGCAACACTAATGGTGATTTTTTTTTGTTGGTGGTGATGGTTTGGTTTTTTTTCTTTCCCTTTTGACTTCACAAGAGGGATTCCTAAAAGAGCGGAAGCCGGCTCCCCGCGGGCTGGGCCCCGCACATGCTTCCTCCCGCCTTCAT
>NW_010520554.1:6192-7158 GCF_000687285.1 Phaethon lepturus
GAGGGTTCTTCCCCTCTTCGGGAGGCAGCTGGAAATTTAATCCGGGAGCTCGGTGCTGGCCAGGCGCCCCGGCTCGCCCTCCGCACCCCTCCTGGGCAGGGCAGCTCCGGGCTCAGCTGCTGAGCCTGGAGAGGGAGTTAATTGCCCCTTGAGACTTTATTCTCTGAAAAAAACATGACACGAGGGACAGGAAGCCTTTTGGAGAGGTGGTACCTTGGGAAAAAACCTTTAGCGCCCAGGGCACCGGCACAGCGACCGCGTCCCTCTGCGGGGAGGAGGACCTGCCCTCGCCCTCCGCTCCATCCTCTGCTTCCGCCTCCAGGGCAAAACGTCCCCCGGGCGCCCGGGGCAGGCGGGTTCCCGCTACCAGTCGTCTCCTCCTGTTCGCTGGATTGTGTCCACCCCCCCTTTCCCAGGGGTCGATTCCCCTCCCGACCTGGTCCAGGTGCCAAACCTCCGCGTGGTGCTGTGGGACGTCTCCTGGCATCGGGTCCCTGGGGCTCAAACACCCCCCCCAGACCCCCGTGCCCTGCTGCAGTATTAATTGCCCCTTCTAATTGCACTCTGCAGGGGGGCCTACGGTACTCGCTGCTCTCTGGTGTTGGCTTCTCCCGGATTTATCCACAGCCTTACCGGCCCCTGAGGGTGGCTCCTAACACCTCCACAGCGTAGAAACCCCGGCAGCAAACCTGAGCAGTAAGGAAATAACCAAAGCAGCCCCGAGTTGTTCCTCCTCTATTTCATTTCTTCCCCCCCTTTTTGTTCTTCCTCCTCCAGACCCTGGTCAACTGTGTGGAACTTAAAGCCATGGAATTAAAAAAATACATATATATGTGTATAGATATATAACTCTGTATTGCAGATACACAAGTTGGTTGTATCCAGGACATAAACCTGGGTGGGAAAGGGCTCGCTGAGCTGCGCGTACGTGTTGTTTCTCTTCCTTGGGCCGGTGGAGGGGGTGAC
>NW_010520555.1:0-9274 GCF_000687285.1 Phaethon lepturus
GACCCACCAGCCTTTCGTTACATTTTCTCTCTGCCCAGCAATAAAGCTGGGGGAAGGCTGGCTGGGGGGCTGCTGCTCGGGGGCTGGCTGGGCACCGGCCGGCTGGTGGTGAATTGTTTTCACAATTGTTTTCATCTGCATCACTTGTCTTTCTTGGGTTTTATTTCTCTCTCTCTGTTATTTTCCCTTTTCATTACAATTTCTATTATTATTCAGTTATTAAACTGTTTTTATTTCAACCCACAAATTTTCTCACTCTTCCCATTCCAGTTCTCTTCCCCGATTCCTCTGGGGCAGGAGCGAGTGATCAGCTGTGTGGTTCTTTGTTGCCAGCTGGGGTTAAACCACAGCATCTACCAGACCCTGTGTCTTTTGGCGACAGCCTTAACATCTGTGAGCACCGACGAAGCGGATCACCTGTGTTTTCAGAAGCTGTGCTGCCCAGGGCCAGTCCTTGCAACCTCCTTCTTGTGAGAGGACGCTGAAAACGGGGCCATTACTGAAGGGTGGCACTGATCTGGTCGGTGGGATTTCTGAGCCTAGAAGGCAGAGGGGATTGTTACAGTGCTCCACGCTTCCCACAAACATCGAGTTAAATCTTTGAGCGACCTTTGCATTTCCTTCACTGGAACAGTCTTATGAGTATCTGAGGTTAACTGGCTGTGCTAAAGTTACTCCCTGTACTCGGCACTGGTGAGGCTGTGCCTGTGTTCAGTTTTGGGCCTCTCGCTACAGTGAGTTGCTGGAGCGTGTCCAGAGAAGGGCAACAAAGATGGTGAGGGGTCTGGAGCACAAGTCTTAAGAGGAGCGGCTGAGGGAACTGGCGTTGTTCAGTCTGGAGAAGAGGAGGCTGAGGGGAGACCTTATCGCTCTTTACAACTACCTGAAAGGGGGTTGTGGTGAGGTGGGTGTTGGTCTCTTCTCCCAAGTAACTAGTGATAGGATGAGAGGAAATGGCCTCAAGTTGCGCCAGGGGAGGTTTAGACTAGATATTAGGAAATTTTTCTTTACGGAGAGAGTGGTCAAACACTGGAACAGGCCGCCCAAGGCGGTGGGGGAGTCACCATCACTGGAAGTATTCAAAAAAAGTGTGGATGTGGCACTTCAGGACATGGTTTAGTGGGCATGGTGGTGTTGGGTTGATGGTTGGACTTGATCTTAGAGGTCTTTTTCAACCTTAATGATTCTGTGATTTTGATACCCAGTTGTTGTTGCAGTCACAGCCAAAAGCCTTATCAGAACCAGCTTCATTAAGATCTGTGTGTTAAACAATTAAGAAGTGCTGCTTTGGGAAGGCAAAGTGGGGTTAGCCATGAACACAGTCTGAGGAAGATCTCTGCATCTGCCATTCCTCAGGTTTTGTCAGTGCCCACAGACCTGCTGATAGATTTTCACCTGGTTGCGTGTATTAATGTTGGCTTGTCAAAGCAGTTTGGCATTCCTTGTTTCAGGCTTCCACTGGAGCCACGTTCCTGGCGTGATACTGGCTCAGTTGAAGTCTGTCATCTAACTTGTACAGTTTGTATTGAAATTCATGCTTTCTTTTTAAGCGGCTTTTTACTTGTGCAAAGGTGGCGGTCATGTGTTGTCCAAGACAAACATGGAGGGACTGGATAGACTCTAGTCCTTCCTTAATCATTTGTGAACTGACCATCCCACAGCTTAGCACCATTATTTAGGGTTACAGGACATGACACACAGTAACTTGATTCTGTTTTTTCATGTTCCCTTGGACTTGACTTTGCTTTGGCACATGGCCAAGGGAGCAATCTTTAGAATTGAGGGTAAAGGCTGATTGCCTTTATGGATTTCCAGACGCCTTTTGGCACCGAGCCTTGAGACCACAGGGAGTGAGGCTTTCCTTGCCCACAATCTCTCCAGGCTGTGTGCAAAGCACAGAAAGCCAGCTGCTCCACACATGGCTTCCAGGATGGACTGTTGGCTAAACTTAGAGGGTTTAAGCTCAGTTAAGATGTCATGATACTTTCCCCAATATGTTCCCTTTAACCTCAGCTTCATTTGAAGAGCACAGTTTAGTTGGAACTGTCTATTTATCTTCCTTTATTTTGGTTTTAAACTTGTTTAACTTTGGCTTGTTTTTAAGAGTGGGACAAGGCAAAAAGTGAATTCTAGCCTAATTGGAATTAGTGTGACCCACTGGGAATGAAAAAGAAGCAGGTATTCTTAGTTTGTCAGCACAGAAGAAGTTTTGGTGGTATAACAGTGTCCTGGTTTCGGCTGAGGTAAAGTTAATTTTCTTCCTGATAGCTGGTATAGTGCTGTGTTTTGGATTTGGGATGAGAAAATGTTGATAACCTGATGTTTGGGTTGTTGCTGAGCAATCAAGGTCAGTCCAGCTTCTCGTGCTGGGCTGCCAGCGAGCAGGCTGGGGGGGCACGGAGAGCTGGGAGGGGATGCAGCTGGGACAGCTGACCCAGGCTGGCCAGAGGGATATTCCATACCATATAACATCATGCTCAGTATGTAAAGCTGGGGGAAGAAGGAGGAAGGGCGGGACGTTCAGAGTGATGGCGTCTGTCTTCCCAAATAACCATTACGTGTGATGGAGCCCTGCTTCCCTGGAGATGGCTGAACACCCACCTGCCCATGGGGAGTGGGGAATGGATTCCTTGGTTTGCTTTGCTTGTGCACATAGCTTTTGCTTTCCCTATTAAACCGTCTTTATCTCAACCTATGAATTTTCTCACTTTTACCATTCCGATTCTCTCTCCCATCCCACTGGGGAGGAGTGAGCAAGCGGCTGCTTGGGGCTTAGCTGTCGGCTGGGGTTAAACCGCGACAAGCAGCGTGGGTAAACTTGGTTCCTGAAGGCATAGCCTGTACCAGAGAAGTTTCAAGCAATATGAGTTAAACTGATTTCCCTAATGAATTAAAGTGTATTAAGTGGTGAAAGAACAGGGTGGTGATGTAGCTTTGCTCTGTGAGGGTTTTGCTAGCACAGCTATGCTCTTCTGAAGAGTGTGTTTAATTATCTTAATTGATATGATGTTGGTACTACTTTTAAGTGCTTGTTAGAGTATGTCCCCCCAGATCAAATGTGCCTGCACATACAATTACTCAGGAATAGCATCAAGTCTGGGCCAGTTTTAGTATGAATTGAAGTGTGTACAGGTCATGCGTTAACTGGGAAAAGGGCAAAGAAAATCAAAACAAGCCATTGGAGCAATTTTTCACCATATAACTAAAGCAGTTAAATTGTTATAGGGGACATGGGTACGACCATCCGAAGCATCTGAGACCTCCTGGCCTTTCTCATGTACTGAGCTACTCCCAGACTTTCTTTAAACTTCTCCTTTAAGGAGTATTCACATATTTAGCTGTGTGATCTAGTCCAGTTAAAATCCTTCTTTTTAGGCTGTTAGTCAAGTATTTCTGACATTGTGGCCTACTTGTAGTGGACTGAAAACCCAATGAAGAGCCTCTGTCTTTGTTTTTAAAGTCCAGGTACTCTTACAGTAATACTTCATAAGTCCATGAGAGCAATACTTCTGTAAGTAGGAAGGTTTAGGTGGCTTTACAGCATCACTTTGAAGCCAGAGTGAGGCACGGTGTGATTCGCTGCATGCGAACATTGGTTCCTTCATCCTGCGCTGCATGTGAATATTCAAGTGGTTGATGTTTCATTTAAGCAGAGAGACACGAATATATCTTGTCATAACTACTGGCTGATTTTTGTGTTTTGCTTTTTCCATTTAGATGACATTTTAGATGAGGCAACAAGGAAGGACCTCTTCACCGACACTTTCTGTAAGGTTTGTGGGGCAGTGCTGCAGTTTGAGTCTCAAAGGACATCACACTATAAGGTAGGCTGGAAAGGAGAATTTCTCCTAGCAAGCACTGGAGCTTTGGTTTATTTGTTTGGGGTTTCTACATAGTGTTATAAAAGACTTTTTATAGTGTGTTTCTCAAGGTTTATGCTAGGTGTGGACATTAACCTGACTTAAATATTGTGAGTCTACTAATAGTGAAGGGCGATCACCTGCATATTGCAGCATGATTTTAGATGGAACTGAGCAGGTTCAAGCCATGCTGTATATGGGATTGAAGCAGATCTGCACCACGTGAGCCAGAACATATGTATGGCACTGGGCAGTGCTAGCTACAGAGGATTGAGGTTGTGCCTCCTGAGGCTTCATCCAGTGGTACACACGTGCTGCTCTGTGCACCAGTGTCTGCTTGAGGCATGTTGTATGAATCCTGCTGAAGGCATTTCTTGGAACAGTTGTGTGCTTTGGGATATTACTGTAGACACGGGCAAGCATGGTTTGTCTTGAAACTTGATCCTGAGAATGTGCAGGTTTGCAGGCATAGGCATTTCTGTCTTTTTCTTTCTTCTTGAAAAAGTTAGTTTAAAATGTCATTTGCTGTCAGAAGTCTTTCTTGCTATTCACATTACTAAGACTCCGGTCTTGCAAGGTGTTGTATTTACTTACTTCAATTTGACTTAAGGAGCATTTGTGCTGTCTGAACTTCACAGAGTTCAGACCCTCAGTATGATGTTCTGTTTCTTGGATCCAAATCCAGTTGAGAATAATAGATGCAATTGTAAAGTTACCTGACTTCACCATTACAAATCAAATTGATGGAAATAACGACTCTTTTTTTTCTCGGTTGTATTATCTAGCCAGGTATGATAGGACCACTTTCATAATATTGTTATCATATGCTGCACTGCTCCTCAGAATCCTTAAAGGGCATCTGAAAAGCATCAGATCAGAGAAGGCAAGTTACTACTTTTGCTTTGTAGGTTACCACTATATAGGGTGGCATGTAGGTAAGTGCGTTACAAGTGCAAGAGTTTGAAGGTTATAGGTTGAGAGAGCATCTAAGAATTAAAAAATAATTGCATCTAAGGAAGTATACGTTAACACCCAATTTTAGTTACCTGGACTATTGTATCCTTGGTAGAAAGGTGTAGAAATCTCCATAGACTGACTCCAAGCTGGAGATACTTTCACTCAACTTCCAGGAAAATCTGTTTCTCTCCACTGACTGTATGGGAAGACTAGATTTCTTTAGGAAGGTAAGTTCAGCCGTGCTGCCTGTCATTCTTCTGTGCCAGGACATGGGACAGCCTTCATGTCAAGCCCCCAGGCTTAGTGGTAAAGGAGTACAGCAGATATGCTCTGTTGCATGGCCGCATTCCTTTCCTTACTCATTTTAGTGTCCCTGTTTATAAGGGGACGTGTCAGGGTTTTTGATTCCCCAAATAGTTGAGAGTGGATGACTCTGGCTGCTTGAGGCAAAACGTTATGAGTAATACTAAGTACTATATTATTGATTAAAGTATAGTATTGTTGCATGAGCTGGCGTTTGTCCTCTTGTGGCTCTACTTTATACAAATACAATTTGGCAAGTATTGAAAGCAGTTTTTGACGAATGAAGTCCAAGTCACTGGATATATCACTGCTTGGATCCTTGTTACTGGAATAGGAATAATTCTAGTCTCTTCCCAGAGCAAAAAGCATGCTCAGAAAGTTCGTGTTTACATCCAAATGCATGGTGAGAAGGATGAAAGGCAGGAGCGTGACAAACAGAAGAAAACAGATTGTGTCAATTTTCAGGTGACTGTTCCTCTCCATCTCTAAATAAAATGTTTCCTTGTGTGCTTCAGTGAAGTCTCGTAACTGAGCTTGCCCTTGTCTGGTTTCAGATGGATGGGAGTGGAGTAGTGGACAAAAGCAAATACTGTGACCTCTGCAACATGTTTTTTACTTCCTCAGTCGTTGCTTTGTCTCACTACTTGGGAAAGATCCATGCTAAAAAACTGAAGCAATTATCAGGAGACCAAACCCCCATGCCAGCACAGAGCGTGCAGCCTGTTTCTGGTAAGAACTAAATAGTTTGCTTTGTATGTGTTTTCCTGTCACTCTCTGAAACAAATACAGAGAAGTATATTCCTACACTTGCCATGTCTCCATGCCTTTCTCTTCTGCCAAAGTTGTGGAGCTGTCTTGTGGTAACTCCTTAGGTGAATAAACAAAGATGCTACCCTGTGCAATTATGAAGCTTTCAAATTCCCTATCTTTCATTGACTGAAACTAAAGGCAAATATTTCACGTTTTTTCTTAATGAAAGGTGCTTATTGTTGTTCTGAGAATTCATTGCAGTCCCAACAAGATGTTCCTCTGATAAATTAATATGATAAAAAAATTAAAAAACAATCAGTCCACGAGCAACACTTAACTGCTGTTAGTCCTGTACAAGTTGCTGAACTGTATTTAAAGATGGAGCATGGTGTATGTGCTCTGAACCACCTTCCGCAGGGTACCTCTTTCTTCTTGGACTGTATAAGGACCTTAGAGTGACTAGCCATCAAACACGGCTGATCTTTACGTATCTAATGGTGTGGTTTCTGAAATATTCCAGGATTGTGTTCCTTATCAGTCTGTACTTTCACATCCTTGCAAGGACTAAGATGAGACTATAGTCTCTTGCAAGTAGTTCAGCACCCAGCAAACTGTTCTCCTTTCTGGCTCTGTAGTTCTTCAGTCACCTGTTCTGCTCCATGGAACTGTTTTAGCCTTTCCTTTGCTGTGCTTTCAGTGGATTTATCCTTTACTTCCATGTCTCCAGCTCTACAGAAGCCATCAGCTGAGAAGCCCTTGGTACCTTCAAATGCTGAAGAGTCTTCGTCATCCTCCAACACAAGGCTGAAGTTAAATGATCCAGACAAGTACTGCAAGCTCTGCTGTGCTCCCTTCAATAATCCACTTGTGGCCCAGGAGCATTATGTTGGTAAGAAACACAGAAGAAATGAAGCACGGAAAAAGATACTGGAGGAGCTAGGAGACAAAGCTGTCCCTGCAGAATCCAGCACAAATGGTAAGTGGAACATGAGCAAGTGTTGCAATCTCTGAGTGTAGCTTAAGTGCTCAGTTCTGATTTGTTCAAGGAACTGCTCTGATGTGTGCAAGGGAATGATAGTCTTCTGTGTTACTGAACAAGTTCATTTCTTCCTTTCTGTTTGGTCTATGAACTGCTAAATTTCCATCTCTGACAGCTGGAGGTTGGAAAATAATTCTTACTGACTTGGAGACCCAAACCCAGCCCTCACTGAGTTCTGAAGTCAAATTCAAAGGATCATAGAAAATAGCCCAGTCCTCTAAGTCCAAGTCCAGGATCTGTATCATTTTATCTGTATCATTCTTAAGATGTTCATCTACCTTGTTCTTAAAAACTGTCTGTGTTGGAAACTCCACAACCTCAATAAGAAACATCTCCCAGGACTTCTTCATCTGTACCTTCCCGATCTTAAAACCTTCTACTGACATTGAACTTAGTGCTCTCTGATCGCAATGTATTTCTTCACTGTGAACAAGAAGCAGACACAAGAATTGAATCATTTGTTTCCTTTTTGTCGCATTCTTTAAATAATTGAAAACTGGTGTCATGTCTTCCATTAATATTTTATTCATTAAGCGGGTTGTCATAATTATTTCAATCTTCCCACCTAAGGAAATTTGTTTCCTAAACAGTCACTGCTCACTAGCCTCCTGTCAGGACTGACTCCAGCTCAAGCGCTGTGTCTAAAGCCAAGGCCCTGTTGCTGTGCAACTTCCATTAATTTTGAGGGGGCATCATCTGGTCCTGTGCAACAGAACTGTCCATCCTTTCTTTAGTAAGGAATTAAAAATCCTACCTCATAGTCAAAAGTCATTGTTAGTATAAAACAGCTCTCATTAAATCATGCTATAATTTAAACAAAATAATATGTTCTGATGCAAAGCAATAGCCCATAGAATTAGTGCTGCATTTTGCTAATGGATGAAGCTCTTGGGTTTGCATGGGGAAAAAGGTTACTCACTGGTTTAAGAATACTTAGGTCTATGGATGACACAGCTTGTAGGAGAGGAGGAAGTGACAACCTAGAAAACACAAGGTTTTCCTCATCTGACCTTACCTTATATTTGCCTGAGACTCTGTGTACCATGTTCATAAAGCACTGTATCAACAATTCCCTCTGCATCTTCACGGAGTTGAACCAACGCTGCATGAACATTTGAGCAGGTAATGTTTAAACTGTTTTTAATTAAATCTGGACTGACTGGATTGGTATCTGTTGGTGCTTGCTTTGTGTCAGGTATTTACAATAGTATTTAATTTTTCAGTATAGTTCATTCTCATCAGCATGTGACAACAGTTTACTGGAATTCTCTTGGATCACGTCAGTCATCAGAAATACTCTTTGCGAATGTTTGAACCGTGGTTACGCTGCAACTGTACACCTCACCAGCTCCCTTCATAAATATTCTTCTAGTGTAAAATTGCAGCAGAGACTGTATCTGTCTAAAAACGCTGTTTATGGGAACATTATCTTAGGACTCTTGCATGGGATGAGATCGTGATGTGCTCTGAGTTTTGCCTTTCATTTGCAGTCTCTCTAACCACCAGGTTCTTTCTTTTCAGCAGTTGGGGTTGGTTGTTACATGTGCCCCGTATGTAATGTCATACTTACTTCTATAGAAACATACCAGTCCCACATGCAAGGAAATAAGCACCGGATTAAGTAAGTCAATAAATCTTTTGTTACTATTCCTCTGTAGTTTGTGCTTTCAGATTTTTTCATTAGCCCTGTTGCTTGCTGTTAAGTGACTTTGACTAGTTCGTGGGGCTTTTTATTTGGGATTTTTTGGTTGTTGTTTAGTTTTGGTTTGGTTTACTGGTTTTAAGTGGCACTGTCCATTTAAACATCACACTTGTGACTGAAATTCAGTCTTAGAATTTGCACAGTTGCATCTTCAATGACAACCCACAGGAAAGGTCCTGAAACCCATTTTGCTATCTGGGGGTAGCAGCACCTGTTTTGGTACAGCATCTTCAGTGCTCAGTCTAGAAGGAAATGGTCTGAACTTGAAGATTCCTATTGGCAGGTCAAAGACGACCTTAATCCTGAAAAGTGCCAAGTCTCCATCAGTTGTGTTGCTTTCAGGATTCATCAACACGCATCTTACATTTGGCATAAGATCATTTATGGGGTAGATGATAGCTCTTGTACTTTCCCTTTTACCCAGAAGAGGGCTTATAGACTGTGTTAATTGCAGAATGGATCTTGTGGTGATTTAAGGTGTACTTTTTGGAGATTGCTGTGCAAGTAGGCTAAGTATCAAAATTGCTTACATGTTAAGCATTTTGATAAGGCATATTTTAAGTGAAGGCACAATAATAATATAACCACAAGAGACTGACATAGATATGATTTTAAATGTTTGTTTCGTCAAAAGAATTGGTCCCCAAAACCAGCAGTGTAGGG
>NW_010520555.1:9305-17720 GCF_000687285.1 Phaethon lepturus
ATAGTTTAACAAAATGAATGTATAAAGCTGATGAATTAAGGCAGAACAAGATACATTTAAGGGATGGGTCTTCAGAAGTGCCCTTCCCACAGGGGATATCTTTGTCATCTAACCACTTCATTTTACAGCCTGAGGAAAGGGAGAGTAGGTAGTTTTGCCTTGAGAGCACATTTATCTTGTCTGGGTTTTTTAGCAGTACGGGTTGGTTGTTTCTGTCCCGCTTTGTTTCTGCTGCGGAGTCACACAGTTTGCCTGAAATAACTGCAAGAGAGAATCTTACATTTTCTTTTTAAAAAGTAGTTTCAAAAACATATGCAGTCATTTTAAAAGCATCTTACTCTTGCAGCATCCTAGGCCACAAGAAACTCATTTGGTCATCATGAAGTTATTCCAGATTTTTACAGGAAGTTATTCGGGATTTTTAGTTTTCACAGAGTAGAATCTGTTCTCTGTAACTTCAGCTTTACAGATACGATCGTGTGTAACAGGGTCCCTGTAGTTATGCAGAACAACAGACTTGGAATATGTTCTTTCTCTGACTCTGGAAATACGGCTTTTTTTTTTTAACTCAAGAGATGCTAAGCAAATTGGTCAGTATTAACAGCTAACACTTTCTATCCAATTTATGCAGAGAAGCAGTGCATGTCAATCTCATGAAGAAAACATATGACTCCTTTCAAGATGAATTAACGGATTACATTAAAGTTCAGAAAGCTAGAGGTCTGGAGCCAAAAAGACATTTAAGAAAAGGAGAAGAGATTCAAGATAAAAACACTGAGGGAGGAAATTACCTTGGTGAGGTTACATCTTCAAACTTTCAGTGTGAACAAGGCCAGCATTCCAGCCTTTTTTCAGAAACCCAGTCATCTACAAATACTGGGGAAAACAGGTCATCAAGCTGGCCATCAGCTTGTGAGCGTGCACGAGAAAAGACACCTAATTGTCACTATAACAAGGGATACTGTAAAGAAGAGCAAGCATCTGAGATGGACACCATCAGAGATAAGAGCTTCAGCCTCTCGGTTGCAGAATCTAAAGACTGTTACAAACTTATGCTTGCTGAAACTTCTACCAGCTGCTACAGAAAAGAACAGAAATTTCAGATAAAACATCTTGAGGAGGAAAAATACATCAGTGAAGAGCTGAAGTATGAGAAAGAAACCACAAAACAGAAAAGAAAGGAAAATAGTGAGGGTACATATTTTGGGAAAAAAAATGAGAAACAAAAGAGAATTAAAGTTGAGGTAGACTTGGTAAATGAGAAGAAATCAAGACCTTATAAAGACAAAATACTTAAAGGAAACCCTGCTGAGAAAGAGAGCAAAAAGCACAAAAAGGATAAAAAGACGCCACAGACAGATGGCAAAAAAGAAGAGGAGCTACTTTGGGATGAATCTGTTTTGGGATATTGATAAAAGTTTTGCTTAGCTTTAAGAAATTGATTCTGTTTGTAGACTGCCTTAACCATTTCGTCCTATATATGACTTTTGGTTTTGGGGGTTTTTTTAAGCAAAGTTTTTGTTCCAATCTGGAAGCGAGTAAAAGCCTATCTTCTGAAACTTTTGGGCAGTAGGTAGACATCAGTTCTTAATCATCTTACACATACAGCAGCTATTGCAGTGATGCAAGTTTGAAAGTCTGTAATCTCTTCTGGAATATTCCACAAATAAGGGTCATTTATCTTACAGAATACTGTTGGAATTTCATAAAAATGTGTAGCTTCTTTCTAATATTAATATTGCCTACTATTGAGGTTTCTATTATTCTTCTAGGAAAGTACCTAAACACTGCAGTGTTCCCAGCCATGTCTGTAACCATTTCTCTGACAGATTTAAAAGTAGAATGTTAAAGGTTTTCGATTCCAGATCGTACTTGCTATTAGGGTTGGGTTGGGTTTGGTTTGGTTTTTTTGTCACCCAGTTCTGAGCAGAAAATGAGTCTATTAAACATGCAGCTGGTTATCAGATATACATTGTCTAGTAGATTTTTCTCATTGTAGTCCTTATTTTTAGTTTAAATTAGGGAACACAGAAGAGGTGCAATATGCAATATTAATTGCTAACATGAGGCTACATTCTGCTTCATTCACTCAAAGTAATGTCTGGAAGGAATATTAGAATGAGGCTAGATTTGTGATCCCAACAATACCCTGAAAAATCACTAACAGCTTTGTTATTTCCATTTTAAACGTCGTGTTGTCAGACCTTCATTCTCAATATGGATTTACGTTATTGTGTCATGAGCCACTGATGTCCTCCATATGTGCAATTAATTGAGAAATTCAGATGATGGGGTTCAAGGTCTTGTAAGCCGTGGACACTGGAAATCATCAGTCTCTATAGGGCTTGGGGCTGGCAGGCTGCCCAAGAGAAAGAGGGGAATTGCATTCTCTGCCCACACAGTGCCGAGCTGCGGTTGCGTAGAGAGTTTGAAGCCCGTGTGATGTCTTACTGAAAGCTGCTGGACTGACTAAATACAGTTAAGTTCTGAAAAGGGATTGTTTAAAAGCAATTTCAGAAGATGCCACTTAGTGTCTCTCTTATTGCCTTCAGGTTGCACAAAGGCTTTGTCTGATGTGGGCTCTGAAAGCCATCAGGCTGTTGGTTTGTACCACTCAGACTGCACTTTCCACTGGGTTAGTCTGTTTGCAGAGGCACCTGTGCTGAGCTGCTGCTCTCCGTAAATCTGCCCAACTGAAACTTTCTGTTGTGGGTTGTTGTGGTGTGGGATGGAGTCGAGACCAGGGCCCTCAAGCCTTGAATTCTTGTCTGATTTGTCTCAGTTTTAGTTTTGTGGGTATAAGAAGTAGGTTGAAAAGCCCTGAAAATAATGTAGTCTGCTTTACTTTTTAAGGATTTATGTTTTATGGTTCATTGTAATCTTGGATTTAGAATTTTCCTGCTGCTGCTAAAGTTACAACTCTGAGTAGTTAGCATCTGAGCCGTCAAGTAACTCAGCCTGTCCTCTAAGAGACAAGCTTAACTAAACACATGTACAACTAAACAACGTTGAGCCGGAACATGTAGGTGCCGATAACAATTCATTGGTCAGGAGTCTCAGGAACCTGAACTCGGAGGTCAGTGGAGATTCGGCCGTAAGTTCAAAGGGTACATAGGGTCCTTGCGCTGGCCCCTTTTCCTAATCTCTCCTGGTCTTTGATGCTGATAATGCCTCTGCCTTCTTCAGTGGCTCTTTTTCGTTGCTCAGGAGGTACGTGCCTTTCTGCATCTTTCCAAGGATTCTCTCCCTGCCTTTCTTTAGCCCCTGCTTGGCTGATGAGGGAATCTAAAGTCACACATTAATAACTGTTTTTTTCATTGTGTGCTTGGGAGGAGAGCAGATTCAGTCATAACTTGCTTACACTACCTGTTGTTGACAGTTGTGAGTGGCTGTAAACTGCCAGCTGCAGGCTGTTTGCACTGTCCTACAGTGTAACTGGGGAGGTTTTTGGGTGCTCTCTCCTATATACATACTCCTTGCTGTGAGAATAACAGAGGCAACACTGCAGCTTATCTCCCATGTAAGACAAATAATGACTTTCTCTTCTCTCAGGACACCTAGTTTAGCAAACCCTGGGGCACTGTAAGATCTCTTTGATAGTTCTGCCACTCTGTCAGATGGGTCTGTACGAATATGGCCAGTGTCTTTCATGGTTGTTGGTAGGGAACCCTTGCTCTATATGGTCACGTAAGTCTTCTTTCCTTAGAGAGTCAGTCGAAGGAAACAGACCTCCAGCAGAGGGAAAGGCAGCAATGTAATATTCCACTTGTACACAAGGAACAGACTAATTGAAGGGAAATAACTGCCAATTTACTTGCTTTTGAAGTAGAGATTGGACTTTTGGAAGTCAGGAGAAGAAAATTAACAGCTCTGAAAATACGGTGAAAGCATGAGTTAGCAGAACAAAGTGATATTTTGGGTTTTTTTTCAGTGATCATTCCCAAATCTGTACTTGAACTCCATACCCTCCTCGCCCACCCACTGGAAAGTGGTTGCACAAACTATGTAGAATAGCCCTAAATAAAGTTCCTTGGAACCAAACATGAAAGATAAGATCCCAAAAGAGGTGTTCTTGCCTCATTTTGATTAAAAAATGATTAATATGTGATGTAAATGCTGCTAGATGAGAATCTGCTATGTCTCATTCACAGAAGTAGCTTACAGCTCTAATTTAGGTAAGTGATATCCAATTTCCTAAGGTCATAAATAATGGTTATTGTTCATGTGTTTCCTGACTGCCTTGTTCCTAGCCTTGCACATTTGTGCCAAATTTATCTACATGCTAGACTTTTTAAAATACTAGGCACAGAGATTGATGACTTTATTTACCCTTTACTGTAAATACATCTTTTTTCACTTCTTAGTAGCAAAGGAATCCACACTGTCTGTTACGAAAGCTAATTCTGCTCATCTGTTCCCCCCATTAAAACTACCAAAGCATTACAATTCTGATTTGAGAAACAAATCAAGTCACAGATCTTCCTGTCACATCTGAGCAGAAAGACTTGCAGATCTGCCTGGAGACCCCTTGGAGTCAGTGGTGTTTTATGCAGGTACGAGGGTTCCTCTGTGAAGGCCCAGCAGCACTAAATTTGATCTGTCTCCTCTTTCACTAAGCTTGTGTGCTGCTTGGCTTTATGAAAGAACAAAAAGGCAAGTTAAAATTGCGTACATGTAGCAGAGCACAAAAACAAGGTTAAAAGTGCTGATTAAAACTGAGCTTAAATGAAGACTCCTGCATTTCAGTTTTGGCTCTGTCTCTGGTTCACCAGGTCACCTGGATCAAATACTTAATTCTTCCAAGACCTCTTTTTCATCTACAAAAGGTGCAGAAGGGGACTCTGGCAGATTTATCCTGTCCATGCTGTGCCCTTGAAGCTGACCACTGCTGCCAGTTTGCCCACCTTTCTCCTGAAGGTTACCATCCCTGGGACATCCTTGTGTCCCTGCATCTGCTATTCTCATTCACAGGCAAAACAGAGCAGCTTAACCTCTCTATAAGGGCAACTGACACTAGAGCGAGGCGAAGCCATCCTTCTGCTGGAGCAGGAATAACAAGAAATGCCTGAAAGCATCAGAGTTGCTTGTTCAATGAACAGGTAATAGATGCTCACCTCTGAAAGCAGCTGTTGCGTTTGGTGTCCTATGAAGAGTGGCATGAATGTGCTATTTGGCAAAATACTGACACTTTTTTATAGTTTGTTTTCCTTTTTATGACTTTTTATACTTTCGTTTCATGGCTGGCTGCAGTATGTGAAAAACTTGTAGTGAGATCCTAGTGCGAGGTCTGTCTGAAAAAGGCCACAACTGAAAGGACATCTCTTTCTGCATCCTGTGAAGTGAGCAAAAACCTGTTTTCACAGTGGAAGGTTCTCATTTGAAATGTTGCGATAAAAGGGAGAACCACTGAAGTCTCCTGTCATGCCCTGAACTCGGGCTGTGGTTTCAGCGAGGCACACTGGCAACGCAAACACCTGGCAAGTTAACCCTACCGTTGACCTACGAGACACGTCCTTGTCATATCTAACCTGCTGACTTGTCCAAGCACATTTCTATAAAGATTGAGAGGCATTCAACTGAAATCAGTGTAAATCACCTGCATGCAATGCCTTGAGCTGCATCTCAAATTTAACATGCATCTGTGGAATTGGCTTACACTGTAAAACAGTTGTTTGAGCTAGTTAGAGGATTATTATAATTTAATTATTTTTTTCAGCATAGAGCTCTTGGCCAGCACTGCCATCCAGCAACACAGAAGCTGACAGTGTGCTTTATGGCTGTATTTCTCAGCCAGAGCACCAAGAAGAAAGCAGTAGGGTGAGGGCTGGGAGATTTGGATTCTTTTTCCAGCCTTTTCACAAGCTTCTCCTGTGATTTACAACTTGCCAGGAACATGGTGCCAGAGGAGTTCTTCCAGCTGCAGCTTTTTTAACCTTAACGTGTTACAGCTGCTGGTTCTTCTTCACAGCCGCTGGTGGAAATGACCTGAAGGAGGAGGTTGCAGCCCTGTCAGGTCTGCTGGTGTCTTCCCAGCTGTACCTTTTTCCTGTCCTGCTTATATTTTCGGAGTGAGGTGGTGAGCAGCTAGGCACAGCATCTTTTTAACCCCGACCTGCTGTAGCAGTTCTTGACTATACCCTTAAACTGCTGATGAGGGCAGGTATCACAAAAATGGGTCACAACAAATGAATAAATGGGAAACCATAAAGAAGTACAGTGCTGTAAGTCTTTCTGTGGGAAAGCTTTGGAGAAAGAGCGACAGCATTCCTCATCTCCCAGTGAGCTACTGTCCTTTATTTCAAAGAGCTTGATTTACAGTTGAAAGCAGAGAAGTGCTATTTCAGCCAGTTCTTGCTGGCAGAGCGAAGGTTTAGGCATTGATTCCTATTGAACTTTAAGATAAATCTCTTTTCGGAGAGCTGCAGCAAACTGCCTGCCCAGCTTTGCTCCTAGGCATGCGCTGGCAACAGCTCCTGCTGCAGGGTGGAAGGCTGGGCGCAGGCGTAAATCTCAATTTCCACAAGTGACTGACACTTCCACAAGCCTTGAACGCCTGCGGGAGCCTGCCTTGCACAACGTGCTGAGTCCCACTTGTCTCACAGCTGGGCTTCGTCGTAGGACGGATACTCAACACCACCAGGCAAAAACACAGACCCTCAGCTCACAGACCTTTTCTTCTCGCATCGACAGGCTCGGGTCCTTGCTATGTCTCTACTTGTGACATGGAAGTTTGAAATAAAATTAGAATCTCAATGGGGGGAATGTGAAAGAAGTGGTACTTTTTTTTTTTTTCCCCCCTCTGAGAGCTGTGGGGAAAACTGAAAATCTCTGTGTGTGGGAGGGAGGGGAGATTTAAAAGAAACCTTTAAAATGACGTAGGATTTCCTAGAATTAACAATGAACCTGTTCACAGCAATGTTCTGAGCACTAACCTAACAAACAGTTGAAATAACCTTGTTTTCCCCAAAGCTAAGTGCTGGGTGTTTCCAAACCATCTGCATTATAAATCCAGGCTCCACAGGCTGAACCACAGCTATCAGTAACATCGCGCTGTATGGGAAGTATGTCGACTGTGATACTTCTTGCTCATAGCTAAGCTTTTTCCTTCAAAGTGTTTCCTTTGGAATTGCATTATATCAGTCTCTAATGTCGCTTTTTCTGAGCCACAGTGGCAAAGCTTCCCCTTTTGCCATCAGCAGAAATTATGATTTCTGTGTCTCTTCACTCTATGTCAGTGATACGTCAATGGTAAATAGCACACTGAGATACTAGGGTGTGTGTACAGGTTCTTCTCGGAGTGTTAATCTAAACTCTCAAGTCTGTGTCCTTACACTTGTTTGACTTCATATGCAGATGAAGCCCGCGCCTCGAGAGCGGGATGGGAGAAGCTGTGGGGGCTTTCTGCATCAGCTCTTTCCTACCCTGGTTCTTTCCTACCCTGCCTTCAGCCTTTCTGAAATCCATCTCTTTTGCTTAAAAAAAAAAAAAAAAAAAAAAATCAGTCTGCCTTGCTCAGCCTCACCCCCGTAACGCTCCCTCTCTTGCTTTGCACACCCCATGTCACAGCAACACCAGGAAACCGGTTGCATCTGTCTGGTCAAATGAGTCATCCGGGCAAGGTAGTGTGTGACCACTGAAATGTGAGACTTCTCAGCAGCTTGCAAGATTTGACTCTTCTGCTTATTTCTTAGAGGTCAATAGATGTTTTGGTGCTGTACCTTTGTGCAAGTCCAGATCAAGGGACCGTGCAGGGTGCACTCTGCTCACATGGGTTTCTCTCAGCAGCTGGGCTTGCCTTCAGCTGCAACATCTGTGCATCCACTGAGGTTCCTTCACCAAGTAGCTCGTGTCAGTGGTGCTCATGATGCAGAAGCCTCAGGGCCCCTTGGGAAGGCGCCTTTAGCACCTGTATTGTGTGTAGCGTTCAAACTTGAATGTGCATCAGCAATTCCTTCACACGTGAGCTCCTTCCCCACTGTCACGCTCGGGGTGGAAGAGGATGGCTGGGAAGCCGATGTGAAATCAAGACCATGATAGTGGGGTAGCATCCTATAAAGCATCATTAGATACAAAACCTACCTCTTTGGGTTTATATAAAGAAGTTTGGGGTTTGGGACCCTCTGTGAATGGTCAGCAGTTACTGTTGCTGGCAGTTGTATCTGTTCAAGCACATACAGGTCTCTGATATTTTTTGAAAACTTGGGATGAGTGTCTCTTCCCTACTAAGTTATTTCATATCACTCAGTGAGGGTATCTGTACTCACACCCTAAGCAAGCAGATGTACTCGTTTCCTTAGAATTGCCCTCAAAATGAGAGGATTGTATGGAAGGGGCCTTGTTTTGAGAAAAAATCCTCTCAAATCTGATGGAGAAGGTGAACATAGGATCATAGAATCTTTGGGTTGGAAGAGACCT
>NW_010520556.1:0-7090 GCF_000687285.1 Phaethon lepturus
GCAGCAGTTGCCCAGGTGAGCTTTGTGCTCGGGATGTTTCCAGGAGGGATGGGCTCCAGGGATCAGCGCAGGAGCGGCACTGCTGGAAGCCTGAGCTCTGCTGCTGCGCAGGTGCTGCGCAGGGAGCTCAACGGGCTCGTTCCTGCTGGTCCTCCTTGTCCGTGGGGCTCGCTGTGCCTGCCGGGGAACGTTCCTGGAGGCTCTTTAGGCTCCGGGTGGGTGGCTGAGGTTGCCTTTGCGCACTATGGGGCGAAGGGACGGGGTACTGCTGCTGCGCTATTTGTGCTGCGCTCTCGGGGGGCCGTGCCGCTGGCAGGGGTGCCTGGGGCTGGGTGCCGGGTGCTGGCTGGGTGGCAGGAGGGTCCCAGGCGAGGCATGGCTGGGGAATGTGGGTGTATCCAGGCAGGGAGGGCTGGGCCTTGCCCGTGCAGCGAGGGGCCTGTTCCTGCTTGCCGGTGGCTTCTAACAGGAGCTGCGCCAGCAGCAGCCAGCCCGGCAGCCGCATTCCCAGGGGAGCAGCTGAGGTTGAGCACTTGTGTTGGTGTCCTCGCCCCTCACCTGGCTGCTCCACTGGGGCAGGTAGGAGCTCCCTTTGTCTGACCTTGTCCCAGGGTCCATCTGCTGGAGAACCTTTCTGAGGCTTTGCTGGAGAGTGCCAGAGCGGGCTCAGAGCCGTCTCTAGCAGTGACCAGCCAGCTAATGCGAGACCACTGTTTGTCAGGGTGGTTAGCATTTGCCACCGTGGCATGTACTGGAGGCGCAAGCTCGGGGATGACCTTTCCGGACTGCCTCTGGGACTGTGGCTCGTTGCAGCAAAGCGAGCCCTGCTTGCTGGAGCTGCAAAGTTGTCACTTTGGTTCGGTCTTTGCTTGGAACACCATTTTTGCCATTATCTGGTTGCACCCAGTCAAGCTATGTCCTCCTGGGGTCAATGAGATGCGAAGTTTGCAGACCAAAGCTGCTCTTGCTTGTCCTGTCTTATGTGTCCTTTCTCCCCACAGTCTCCCCACTCAGCATGTCTGGCTCGCTCCAGTGGGAGCTGTGAGCCTCTAAGCCGGGACACCGTAGATTGGATGTGCACAACCTTAGTAGTGCTCCAACATGGACTTGCTGGATGTGGCAGCTCAGGAGATCTCTGCCCTGTTCCTATTTCAGACTTGTGGGCCTATAGTGTTTCTAACACCCTCTCGACATCTTTGATGCTTTATGCTAGTGCTGCCCACCTTAGCCCTAGGAAAACTGCCGATACAGTCCCAACACGCCCTCCCGAGGGGGTGCAGCTGCAGTTGTGGTTATCAGCTCTTTGGAAAAGCTGGATATGTGAGCCTAGGCAGAGATCCAAGCCAACACTGCTCCCCTGTTTCCAGTACCTGGCGTATTTTGTTTACAGCAAGCTGAGATCTTTCTGCACTCTGCGGTGTAGACGTACCCAAGGGTCGAAAAGCCCACCCCACCGGAGAGTCAGGAAGGCAGCTGCAGTGCTGCTCCCCCAGCCCTGCTGAGACCTCCACTGGACTGCCTGGCTAATGCTCGCTCCCTGCTGATGGAGGGGTTCAGCCGGGACCGAGCACAGGGAGGGGTGATGAGGGGAATGCGGAGTTTGTTACCCGAAAAAAGACGTAAGGAGCCGGTCTTGTGTAGCAGAATGAAGGCTGACGGGGGTGTGATTTTCTGTAACTGCACTGAGGGAGGGCAGGAGCCCTTGGAGCTTGAGAGCAAAGTCAACACAGAGTCTGGCCAGCTTGGACTGACCACAGATAATCACGGCCAGCGGAAGGCATAGGCTTGGAAAAAGTGGACTGGTTTGGGGTTGGTGCTTTCCTTGTGCATGGAGGGATCATGTGGTGCGTGCACCACCTCCAACAGTGAGATCTAGACGCCAAAGCTCAGGGAGTATTTCTCACAACCATGTCCCCTCTCCCAGAAAGATGCCCTGCTTTTTAAGGTGCTTTAAGGTAACTCCCTTTACTCTCCTGTTTGGTGTTTGGCCATGTGGTGGAATAACGTGTGGGGCATGTGTGAGGGAAGACTGCTGGGAGAAGAGAGGTGTGTATTTACATTAATGAGGTGAAGTTTGCATAGTGAATTGAGTAGATTATGATATGTATCATCTCTTGTTGGTACCTGCCTCAGCTTAGCTGGGAGTGTTGGTGAGGAGCAGAGATGTCATGATGGGTTTAGAGACCATGCCTCGGATGCTGAATCCAGCCTGGTGTCCACACTTCAGAAAAACTTAAGATATCAAGGAAGGAGTTGTTGGGACAGCAATCTGCAAGGCCTAATTCTCGGGCTGAGATCGGAGGAGATGTGTGTAGTAGGTGCAGAGGTGTTCTGATGACAGTCTACTGGCATCCATAGGAAGAGGGAACTTCGACAAACGATGCCTTTTTAATCTCAACCTGCCATTGCTTGTGGGCTTAAACAGCTAGAGCTGAGGTCAGACAAATTTGGAGCAGGTTTTTACTGTCGAGGTAGGTCCCCACCAAGCACTTGTGTTGGGGAAGTGGTGGGTTATCTGTCTGTTCACCTCACTAGCTCTGCCGGGTTGTCCCTTTCAGCAGACCCTTTCCAGCTGCCAGAGCAGAGAGGATTTGGTAGGCTTCTTTGGTCTGCGTGTATTCGAATGTGGACTGGAAAGTAGTAGGTGCCGAGCGGCTTTGAATGTGGGGCTTTTCTGAAGTCTGTGCACTGCACAGCACACGTAGCGTGATGGCACCAGCTGCTGCCGTGCGCGGCGTAGCAAAGGAGCAGGGGTGGCAGTTCGTAATCGCGCCCTTTTTTCCCAGAGGTAGGCAAGATCCTCTCCTTTCACTGCCTCAAAGTGTTTAAAGCTCTGGTGAGATAATCCTTGCTAAGATCACGTCGTGCACAAGGTATCTGCGTCGGTTAAGCTCTCTGACGGGAGCGCTGGCCTCACCCGTGTTGTGCTTGACTTGGAGAAATCTCTCTTCCTGCCAGCCTTGCCGGGGTTGAGTCTTTATCAAGCCTGGCCTGGAAAAGGTGGCTCTGCCCAGGCATGTCGCACTTTGCTGCCCTTTTACCTGCGTGTGCGGGCAGATGGGTACTTTGGAACTTGGTTTGTGTGGGCACTGCTGTGTTTGCTCAGCCTCTGACCTGGTTTCAAGGCTGGGTTTAGTGTCCAGGGTTTCAGTGTCCAAGTTTGTTCCACAGTGGCTTGGATAATGAGTTAGTTAATTATTAGTTGCTGTGTGTGGAGACCAAGTGTGTCTGGCAGTAGCGCTTCTGAAGCACAAGGTAGATGAACCTGCTACGCTTCATCCTGTGAAGGGAGCAGCCTGGGTGAGGAGTCAGTTCTGCCCGGCCAGTCCCTTCCTCCTCCCAGCGTTGCAGCAGCAGGTGGATGCCAGCAGCAGCAGCGGGTCCGTGCTGCCATGGCTGGATTGCACTCTAAAGGGAGAGGGGGCTGTTGCGTCCAGCCTCTGAGATGGAGGATTCTGGTCTTGCCTCCTTGGTGTGTGACGCTGCCTGTCCCAAAGCTGTGGTCTGGTCTGTAGGACAGTGGTGTCCAGGGTGGCTGCCTGACCGAGGGACATCAGCTACGTAGAGTGCCTGCCCCTTTTCGTGGTAGGGACTCTGTGCACCGTAACTTCCAAACGTCCATATGGGCCTCCACCTTCTGCAGTGACGCTGCCTGCGCCTGGAGATCTCCATGAGCAGAAACTTCTGGGCAGAAACAAAATTGGCCTGAACCTCCTTTTTCCAGGAGAGGTCACACCGATTGCCTCTCTTGCGTGGCTGTGTCTTGCGTCTTGCAGCCAAGGCCACCATTTGCCTGTGCCAAGGCTCTTGGTGTGCAAGCGGTGCCGTGAGTCCACTGTTTCTGCTTTTGAGGTCAGATGCGCGTGGGGAAGGTATTCAACCGCAGCGTTGACAATCTGGTCTCTTCCGTGTTATTAAATAATAAAGAGAAGAGGGAGGAAAGAGGGACTGGGTGTGTTTTAATGTGAAATACCAAATGATACAGCTAGTCCAGCAGTGAAGCTCATCACGTAAATCACTACTCCCTGGTGCCTACATGAACCCTAGTGATGGGGGAGGCAACAGTTCATTAGGGTGTTACCCCGGCTGGAGGCAATCTCTGCTAAACAAGCTTGTACCGCAGCTCTGGCACCGTGTGGAAGGTGCTAATGCTGACCTGCCTGCCTGGATTTCGGTTAGTGCGTTATGTCAGGTCAGGTCACTGGTGGCTTGCTGTGTGCTGCCTCGTGGTCGCTGTTTCTCCCCGGAGAAGACGGGGATCTCCAGCCTCTTCCAGTGGGGAACGGTGCCTGAGTGGCCGGCATCATCCCCCGTGCCTCCCACTGCTGGGCGCAGCCGGCTGGGCAGTCGGAGCCCCGTGGGTGCAGAGGGTCTGGCAGCCCTGGAGGGGGCCAGTTTCATCGGGGGGGGGACTCCCACACCTGAATCCCCCTTCTGCAGCAATGGGCTTGGACCTTCCTTAGGCTGATGTGGGTGCGTAACAGACGCACAGCTGCACAGAGAGCGTAATATTGTACTAACAGAATTTATACTGGTGAAGTGCAGGAAATCTCCATATGCTGCATTTTAGTCACAAACAATCAACACTTGGGATGGACGCAGCTGACATCAGCGAGTCGCGTCAGCGTTCTTTGGCAGTCAGGCACTTGGCCTGTGCCTGTTTTGGGCGGTTGAGAAACTGCTCTTGAGGTGCCTTTCTGACAGCCCCGTGGGCGCCACGCGCGCCCGCCGCACGCGGCTGCTGCGCTCGCTTCTGCGAGAAGCTGCTGGTGGAGGAGGAAAGTAAGTGCGAGAAAATGGCGGGGGGGTGCTCTGTGCTGGGGGATTACCTGAAAACCAAGTGATGGAGCCAGCCCTGGGGGTGCAGGCACAGAAGGCTGTGGGGCGCGGGGGGTTGGGTGACGTGAGAGCTGGCTGACGAGGCGTCTTTGGGTCTGCGAATGGGCGCGTCAGAACTAGGCGCGGGTCACCCGGATGTCAGCGTGGCGTGCACGGGTTGTGCGCATCCCCTGGCGTGATGAGAGAAGGGTGATTGGTGTGCCCTGGGAGCAGAGCGGAGGGTGTGTGAAAAGGACCAAGAGCCAGTTACAGTGATGGGTTTGAAAGACTCGGTGGTGGCATGGCCCCCGGCCTGATGTGTGGAAGTGCGTTGTCCTTCCGATCCTCGGGCCTTCCCGGGTTGTCTTGAGTACCTTGTCTAGGTGGTAGATGGGAATGGTGTAAGTCAAGGCTTCACGTTTAGTAATGGTGATTCTTCAGGTGCTGCAGGAACTGCCACATCTTCTGGAGCCTGCTGTTGGGGGCACTTGGGCAGGAGGACATGCATGCTACAGGCTGCTGGTTGGTGCAGCTGGAGGCACTTATTTTTCCTCCTTTTGACAACCAGAGCCAAGCTTCTCCCCGTGGTCTGCAGGGAGTGCTAGAAGTGTACGTGTGGGAATGCTACTTTATTAACTGAGGAACCCGGGGAAGCTGATGCTAAGGCCTCCTGGTTTTGAGGAGTTTCAGCTTTGAGGCACCATTAAAGCAAGCCCCAAACGCGCTGCAGGACGCTCGTCCAAAGCCAGAACTGAAGACTGGCTGGTTGGTGCCAGCAGTCAGGTGTGCAGGGGAGCTCAGTCCAAGGGCTCTTTCCTGAGTAGCCGCCGTTCTGCGCAAGACTGACTCGCTGTGGAGCGAGCTGGGTGTTTTGGGAAGTGGTGCTGGAAGGCGTGCTGCACGACACCGTGACGCTCCTCCTTCTACGCTCTTGGAGAAGCTGGGAAGCTTCCGAGGCGTTCCGCGACGTGCAGGCAGAGGGACATGTGCCCACCCCAGTGTGTGGACACGTGCGGCCTCCTCGCATCACTTCTCCGCTTCGCCCGGGCACTGCCTTGCTGCATCGCTAATCCTTGCGGCAGAAAACACTTCGGGCAGCTCCATCCATCCACTCAGCCGGTGGGGAAGGGCAGAGGGCGAGTGGGTCTCGGCGTGAGGAGTGGTGCCCCATGCGGGTGGTTTAGAGTCAGGGTGGGATGTCCTCCTGAACAAGAGGGGCTTTTGTTCACGTCGGGGTTCCTTAGCGGGAGGGTTTGTGTGTACAGGTACGGGCATGGCGTGTGGACATGTGGGTCTCCTGCTCCTGGTGCCTGGGACCCTGGTGCTGGAGGGGAAGAGGGAACTGGCCCCTCCCAAGGTCTATGTCTCAGTAATTTTTCCAGGCAATTGTGAAGGAATCCCATGGCTGTCTCTGGTTCAAGGCCACTTCCACCTTAGTCTCTGTTCCTTTGGTCTCATAGTCTGTAAGCTCTTGCTTTTACCCTCCTGGGTACTGGAAGAAGAGTGGGTTCATTTGTACCTCTGTGAGCATTTATACTGAGGGTATTGCGGCCCTGAAACGCTGCAGGTAGAGCGCTGTATCATTGCAGCTGGCTCTCCTGCAGTGAAGTGGCTGGGCAGACTGGGTAGGGTCAGTTGCTGGAGCCGCGTGGGACCTTCTGGTACAGCCATCTTGCCTTCCTCCTGGTGCGAGTGAGATGCGTACACAGCCACATGAGGAGTGGACGTTCCTCTTCTGCTAAACAGGAGGTACCGGAGGAGGACAGCAGAGAGGGTGGAAGGTGCACAACGGCTTCCTCATGAGGAGCGATCCAACAGCTGGGACTCCGCAGTGTGGAAAAGAGGGGCTACGGTGAGGGACGGGGCGGTGCTGGTCAGGCTGGCTAGGCATGTTAGCTCACCCTGGTACGGGCGCTGCGGGCTTCCAGTGCAGTCACACCTAGAACAGAAGAGAGTGGGTTTTCAAGGAATGGGTGAGCTGAAACCCCTGCTACAGGATGATGTGGAAGTGAAATTTTATATGGTTTTAAAAGGAGACAGACTCAAAGGAGAGTTTTTTGAGGTTTACTAAATGGAGAACCACAGGAGATCCTTGAGCTGAAGAAATCAGCAAACAGCTGTGGCGTCAGTGTCATGTACTCGCACCATATCTCTACTCTTCCTGGGTTCCCAGGTGCCAAATGGTGCTGGAGGTGACGTGCTGGGCTGGGCAGACCCCCAGTCCGAATCCAGATGGCCGTTCTCGGGTAACGATGTTGGGCAGCCTCCTGCC
>NW_010520556.1:7121-7373 GCF_000687285.1 Phaethon lepturus
CCTCCCTCCTGCCCTCAGCAGAAGCTGCTCCCAGGCGAAGCAGCCCCCACTGCTCCCGGGGCGGGGAAGCGGCCCCTCGGCAGGGGCGGGAGGACACCCTGCTCCTGGTGGCGGCAGAGCCGGGATCTGGTGCCGAGCAGCCCAGCTGCAGTCTGAGCGGATTTCCCAGCAGCAGAGGCGTGAGCTGCAGGAGAGTGCCCAGTGCCGGGCAGTGCCCTGCGAGGCCTGTCCCGCGCCCGGGCAAGCCCTGCT
>NW_010520557.1:0-324 GCF_000687285.1 Phaethon lepturus
GGCCCGCCCCGCCCGGTACCGAGTGACACTTTCTTCCGTTTCCTTTCTCTCTTTCTGTTGGAAGGAAAGCATCCTAAGAGAGGCTTAAGGTGAGAAATCCAACCGCAAGCCCGAGGCGGTCCCTCCGTATCTCGTGAACATCTGTATAAATAGGGTTCAAAAAAGAGCGGAAAAAACCCACAAACAACAACAACAACAAAAAGAAAACCAGATCGTGTTCGCTTATTTTCTTGTAAATGTTGATCTGATAGGGGGCTTGGGGGGTTCCTTTTTTTTTAATTGGTGAATTCCTGAAATTCAGGGAGGTTTTGGGGGTTTGGTTTT
>NW_010520557.1:338-2037 GCF_000687285.1 Phaethon lepturus
ATTTTTTCTATTATTATTATTTTAAATTTCTGATGCACTTTGTGGAAGTCAGTATATATGTAAAAGATATTTAAAATGTTGAGTTAACATTTCACTCAAACACGCGTAAGTTAAGGTCTCTTAAAGAAATTAAATGCGTTTATCTGTATGGAAAAAAAAATCTTGACATATTTTCATTTTGGTATTATTAAAGGACTCTGAACAATATACTTGCGGGTTTGTCCTTCTTCGTGCCCCCCTCTTTCCCCCCGCAGGGCTCAGGTTTTTAGTGGGACCCCTCGCACCCCTCCCGGTTCTCCTTACAGTGACCATGACTGAACACAGGGCAGGCAGCGGTACCCGGGCGGGGAAGGGACCGGCCCCCGAGCCAGCCGCGCTCCGGGCGCTCCTCTCAGGCCGCCTTAGTTTTGGTTTATTAAAAAAAAAAACCAAAAAAAAAACCCCCAAAAACCCAACACACACAACCCCAAACCAAACAAATTTAAACCGAGTCTGAGCCCGGCTACACCAGCCGGGAACCACGCCGAGCCCTCAGCGCCTTTGGTGAAACCGGCTCCGAAAATCGAGCGTAAACCGAACTGTGCTGAGGAAGTATTTATTTAATTTTAAAAGCCTTTAGCGCCACAAGGCTGCCTCGCCTGGGAGGTGATCTCGAGGGAATAAATCGCTAGAGTCAATACTCCGGAAAAGACATTTCATGCCTAAATGAAAATCTTGTTAAATGTTATTAATTTTGACTTAGAGCACACAGCAGCCCCCTGTGCCTTGTATTCCCTTATTAGGGATTCATGTCTTATCAAATATCTAATTAATCTCCTAGACATCATTTGTTCTGGCCAACTTTATCTCAGCTGGTCCACGGGGAAAACTCCGAATATTCTCGGTGACAAAGCTCCCTTGAAGATCCTTTTAATTGTCCAAATTAACTGCACCAAATTTGCATGTCAAACGGTAAAGGGCAACCTGAGATAAAATGTAAACGTTTTAAAAGCCCCAAACTAAGCACTTGATTTGATAACTAGGCTTTTTAATGTTATGGAAGACAACTGCTCCTTTCCTTTTCAAAGACAGTTGATCTATGCAAATAGTGAATTGGAAATGCTTATGTCCCCATGCAGTCAAATGGTCCTTGCATGTTATTTGAATATCAGTGGCTCTGCTATTGAAAAGGTTCAAGGATGCTCTCTGACTTCTTTGTGATTACTCAGTGCAGCGTCTTATTCTGAAGAAAAAAAACTCGGGAATAATTAAAGGCTGGGCTAAGGCCTGGGAACACATTTGGGACAGGAATCTCATTTAGACAGGCTCTTTCAAAATAAGGCACAGTTAAATTGACCAGAAGGCAATTATTGAAATGAAAATTATTTTCACTCCCTTTGTCTCCTGACCACCAACCTAACAGCCACAGTATTTTTTTTAAAGGCAAATTGTTAAATGAGATAATTGTGTTATTAACAAAAAAAAAAAAAAAGGGGGGGGGGGGGTGAAGGAAAGAAAAGTTAATTTAGTCTGCCCGGTACAGATTGGAGAAATACAAATATTTTAATCCTCCATAAAACGGGGAATGCAAATAACATCGGGAAACGGATTCTTGCTGTCGGCCACCAACTGGAATAAAGACGTTGCATTAAAGAAAATACATATGCCGTGAATACTAATAACCGCCTCCCACCTCCTCCGCGCCGCTATCGCACAAAAG
>NW_010520558.1:0-361 GCF_000687285.1 Phaethon lepturus
GCAGGTATGTCATCCAGAAAAGGAAGGTCAAGGAAAGTGTACCCTCCCAAGAGGAGCAAGACTGGCAAAATGGCAATAACAGATAAGGAGAAGGCTGAAGTACTCAACGACTTCTCTGCCTCACTCTTCACTGGCAGTCTCTCTTTCCACACATCTCGAGGGGATGGTCTACAGAACATTGGACTGGAGGAACAAAGTCCCTCCCACTGCAGGAGAAGATCAAGTTCAAGACCATCTGAGGAAACTGAACATTCACAAGTCTATGGGACATAATGAGATGCATCCCAGAGTCCTGAGGGAACTGGCTGATGTAGTTGCCCAACCACTCTCCATGATATTGGAAAAGTCATGGCAGTCAAGG